>NC_136065.1:1585974692-1586109692 GCF_964261635.1 Lissotriton helveticus | reverse complement strand
GGGAGTATTACTCCCACTAATATGGCGCCCAGCTACCCGGGATTCAGACAACTCCCAACTGCAGAGGTGCCTACAAGGAAACAAAAGCGGGCTGGTGTTTGCTCAGGAGTAGCTGTGTGGATGTGCTTTCATCTGAATTAAGTAGCCCTCCTTTGGAGGAGGTGTGAGCATAATGCGAGCAGCTAGCTCCGAGTAAAAGTGAAAAGGGGCTTAAAACCAGGGTCCAGCAACCCCTACTGCTTTCATAGGCTCCCCAGTGCAAAACAATATGCTGGTAAAGTAAAAATAACCGAAATCAACAGTGATAGAGACATAATCAAAAACTGAGTAAAACCAGGAGGATTACTCCCACTAATATGGCGCCAGTTATCTGGCATCCAGGCAACTCCCAATGCCACAGGTGCCTACACGGAAACAAAACCGGGTTTGTGTTTGCTGAGGAGGAGCTGCGCGGACGCGCTTTCAGCTGAGTTAAGAAGCCCTTCCTTGGAGGGAGCATGGACATTACACGAGCAGCTATGCCAGTCCACTGTACATCACTCCATTCTGTTCTATTCCACTGTATGCCACTCCACTGTATGCTATTACACTCTAACACACTTCACTGCATTCTGCTGCTCTGTTAGCCAATCCACTCTACACTATTCCACTGTATGCAACTTCACTGTACAACACTACACTCTAATCTATTCCACTATATGCCACTCCACTGCACGCCACTGTAACATACAGTATTCCATTGCATGCCACTCCACTGTACGACACTACACTGTTTGTCACTCTAGTTAACCCCACTGCACTTTACACCACTCTTCTCTATGCCACTCTCATCTACCCCACTCTACTTTATACCACTGCAGTCTATGCTACTGCATTCTATGCTAGTCCCCTCTACGCTACTACGCTCTACTTCCACTGTATGCAGCTCCACTCTCGCCACTACACTTTACACTATTCCACTCTGCGCCACTCCACTCGATGCCACCCCACTGTACGCCACTCCACTCTATGTCACTTCACACTATGACACTCCCCCTACACTATAGTACTATATGCCAATACACTGTACCTCTCTCTACTGTACACCCCTCCACTCTATGCCACTGCACTCTATGCTACACCACTGTACGCTATTACTTTCTATCACACTGCACTCTACGCTACTCCACTCTTCGCAACTCTGCTGTATGCTATTCCTTTGTACGTTATTCCACTAAACAACACTCCAATCTTTGCAACTCCAATCTGCACCACTCCACCTTAATCTATGCCACTGTATGCTACTCCATTATACCAAATTACATTCTACTCCACACCACTCTACAACACTATATTGTATGACAGAGCACTTTACCACGCTCTCCTCCACTCTATTGTACCACAAGCCACTTAATGACAATCCACTCAACGATAGAAACAACATTTTATTAAAAATAAAAAAAAATGACATTTTATAGTAACAAAACAAAAGTGAAACCTTTGTTATAGTTAGGAAAATGTTATTTATTCTTTCTTTACAAACCAAACTTAAAATACACAAACAACAAACAGTGGAAATTCTTCACTTGTAGTTATGCTTTACCTTTATAATTTATGCACCACCTTTCAATTAGCATAACTTTATTTATTATTGTGCTACAAACAAAAGTTAAAGTACATAGGAATGTAAATTTGTAAATGTATACCTTTAATTTATAATTTACACAACACCTCCAAATTATTATAACTCGGGCATCTCCACACTTCACTAACTATAACTCGCCACTCTACCATGCACTGTGTCCTCACAAAAAATGTGATTTGCAATGTTATAACTGTTCTTGTCAATACTATTATTTGACATGGTATAAGTGACATAATATGAAATGATATAAGCAGCTCAAGAAGAAAGCACAAGTTCTGTAGTAGGGGATCTCTGTGTATAGTCATAATCTAGTGAATAGTCCTGCTCATGTGCGGGGACCCCGGAGCAATAAAAAATAATCTCTTAAGCTGTCTTCTTTGCAGTACTGCATAGACACTTAAGAGAGAATTAAAGACAGATAATGCAGCCTATACATGCAAGGCTACACTGTCCAGTACTTCAACTAGAAATGCAAAGGATATTCCACCAATATCACATTTAAACCTGTCTGCCAGGTTTCACCATGGAAAACACTTCCCCCCCTTCACCAAATCCTTGGAATGATGGAGAGGAAGGACAGGACAGACAAGCCCCCATAGGCTGCCATTATGTGGCTTAAAAAGGGATACCGTGCCTTTAAGGAAACTTTCCAGAACTCTCCTGGTATCCCAGAATGCACAGCAACTCCCTCCACTTTCAGTTCTTTTTTCCGGCTCCTGCTAGCAGGACCCTGGAGCATTGAGCTCTCCCTTTTTTTGGTTTATTCTACAATTTGTGCACTTTTAAAGTGTTAGAGTGTGTTCACTCAACGTGTTTTGCCTCTTCTCATCTTTACTGGAGTTTCTCTGGTGTTTTTGGCTGATCTTTTATCAAATATGCCTGCCTTATCTGATAAATGTCCTGAGTGCTCCAGGAAAAAGGCAAAATCGGATCCTCACAGGGTTTGCATCCTGTGCCTGCCTTCTTCCCATGTTCCTGAGGAGTGTGATATCTGCCTGCAGTTCCCTAAAAGGACCCTGAAGGACAGGGAGAAGACCAGGGTCCAAGGTTTGGAACAGAGAAGGCAGCAAGGACAAGGTGGGTCTGGGCATGAAGGGGCTCCTTCCTCTGCCTGTGCGCCGACCTCTGGGGGGCTCCCCAGTAAGGAAAAGGCCAGAAAACGCCACCGGTCTCCATCGACTTCGATAGCCTCGACGTCGGCGTCGAAAGGAATGACCACAGTTCGTTCCCCGTCTCCCCAGGGCTCTGGGTTGAAGCGCCGTCGACGTTCGACGTCGAGGGGACTGACGTCGAGACCTCCGACGAGGTTGACGTCGAGGACTGATTCGTCGTCGAGCCATCATCGACGTCGAGAGAGGTCAAGACGCCGGCGCTCGCCGTCGAGGCGACACCGCCGGTCACCGTCGACAAGTAAGTCAGCGACGTCGAGACGAAGATCAGCGTCGAGACGGAGGTCGTCGACGCCGAGAAGATCGCCGTCGTTGAGGAGACGTTTGACGTCGAGGCACCGACAGTTGACGTCGAGCAGACGCTCGTCGACGTCGAGGCGACGTTCGTCAACGTCAAGGAGACGCTCGTCGGTGCCGTCGCTCGTCTACGAGGGGTAGGGCCTCAAGATCGCCCCCCTCTGGTCAGAAGAAGAAGAAAAGGAGAGTGGGACAGTCTCTGGGCTCGGAGTACTCTCAAGTTTACTCACCCTCCAAACCGAGGTCGCCTACACCTCCTCCTTTGCCCGTGGATCCTCCTCCGCGGACCCCGACTCCTCCTCCACTGCCTCAACCTCCTACTCCACCACCTCCGGTTCCTCCTCCACCGGCTCCGCCGAGGTCGGTCTTATTGCCTCATTTGCCGACACCGCCTACGGGGCCTCTGCAACCTAGGCTCCCGATTCGGCCTCCACAGCGCCCTCCTTTCCGGCCCGCGGAACGCCCGAGGCCGCGGAGGTCGATGTCTCGCTCAAGACAGAGAGATAGGTCCAGGAGTCGCCGTCGCTCGTCCACGAGGTACAGACGGCGCCGTAGGAGGGACAGGTCTAGATCCCACCACACAGATTTGTCCAGTGCCAGGGACTACTCGCCGACCCTGACGGACTCCCCTCGGACGAGGGTGTCCCCGATCGATGACATTGTCTCCTTCCAGGAGGTTTTGCTGCGAGGAGCGGCTAAGCTGGGTATCACACTCACGGTGCCTGCGCCCCTGACTTCCGTCATCTTCGAGACCCTCGACAAGAAGCAGTTGTCTCGCCACTTGTTACCGTTGGTGCCTGGGCTGGTGGAACCGGCCATGGAGCTCTTCCTCACCCCTGCGGTCACGATATCAGCTCCTTCCAGGCTGCATAAGAAGTATCGGGCTCCGGACTCGAATCCGGCGTTTCATCGCTTGGACCCTGCGCCAGACTCAGTGATTGTGACGGCGGCGAGGAAGCAACACGCCACCACTCCGTCATCGACAGTGCCTCCTGACAAGGAGAGCCACTGGATGGATTCGGTGGGCAGGAAGGTCTGTGGGACGGCCGCCACGTCTATGAAGGCCGCTAGTGCCTCAGCCTTGTTGGGAAATTATGATAGGTCCCTATGGGAGTCCCTCGCACGGTTCGTGGAATTCCTTCCCCGGGAGAAAAGGGAGGATTTCCAAGAGATCATGAATAAAGAACTCACGGTCTCCAACCAAGTGATCTGCTCTGCTGCGGATTCCCCCCTCCTGGCAGCGCACGGATACTGTCATAGGGTCAACCTGAGGCACCACGCCTGGCTGCGACTGATGTCCTTGAAGCCTGAGGCGCAGCAGAGGGTTGCCAATCTACCCTTCTCGGGCGAGACCCTTTTTGGGAAATATGCGGACGAGGAGATGGCCTGCATGAAGGCGGAGACCCTGACGGCTGTCGGGTTGGAAAAGCCGAAGGAACAGAAGAAGACCTTCCGCTTGTTCCAGAGACGGTACGGGGCGCAAGGTAGAGGGCAAGGTCGACAGGCTGGGCAGCAACAACAGCAGCAGCAGCAACAGTTCCAATGACTCCTGTTCCAAAAGCGCCAGAGGGGCCGTGGTGGCCAGCAGTCTTCATCCACGACCAAAGGCCTGGCTGGGTCTAGGCCCTGAGGTGCTACTTCCCCCTCATCCGTTACCCGCTCCGGTGGGGGAAAGCATCCAACATTATCTGGCAGAGTGAAGAAAGATTACTCAAGACAATTGGGTGCTGAATATTGTTTGCAATGGATACAGTCTTCGGTTCACCAGTCCGCCTCCAGCAATTCCACCGGTTGCCTCGCAGTTCCAGCTACGCGAGCTCCAGGCGGAGGCCGACACCCTGTTAAGAAAAAGGCAATAGAAGACGTCCCTCTGTCTCAAAGGGGAAAGAGCTTTTACTCTCGCTTCTTCCTGGTGCGGAAGAAAGACAAGAACGAGTTCAGGCCCATTCTGGATTTGCGACAAGCAAACAAGTGGATTCGCAGGGAAACGTTTTGCATGCTGTCTTTGCACCAGATTTACCCTCAGCTGCAAAGGGAAGACTAGCTTTGCGCGATAGATCTGCAAGATGCGTACTTCCATGTGCCCATTGCACGGAAACACCGGAAGTTCCTGCGCTTCCTCGTCGGCACCAATCACTACCAGTACACCGTACTACCGTTTGGACTGAAGTCTGCACCCAGGACGTTTTCGAAGTGCATGGCTGTGGTGGCAGAGCACCTGCAAAAGAAAAAGGTGTTTGTCTACCCGTACCTGGACGACTGGTTGATCAAGGCCTCCACCTTCCAGAAAGCACAACTGCACTTCAACAGGACGGCTGTCCTGCTGAACCAGCTGGGGTTGCACATAAATATGTCCAAGTTTGTTCTGACCCCGGTCCAGTGCCTGCGGTACTTGAGAGCCTCCATCAATACACTGTCAGCAAGCGTGTCTCCTTCGGAGGAGAGCCGCTTATCACTCCTTCGGAAGGCTCAGGCTCTCATAGCTGCTCCATCTACAACAGTGAGGACGGTGTCTTCTCTACTGGGGTCGATGGCCTCTTGTATCTTCCTCACCCCACATGCACGCCTACACATGAGGCCATTGCAGGAATGCTTGGAGGATCAATGGGACCAGAGGAAAGGATGCTGGGACGACAGGATCCAGTTGTCTCGTCATGCCCAACAGTCCCTGAGATGGTGGTGCTTGGCAGAGAATCTACTCAGCGGTGTTCCTTTCCACAAGGATATCCCGACTCAGACTATCAGAACGCATGCGTCTCTCCAGGGCTGGGGAGCGCATTCAGACCATCTACAAATCCAGGGAACGTGGTCTCCAGCAGAGTCCACGTATCACATCAATTTCCTGGAACCCAGAGCGGTTCACTTGGCATTGAAGGCCTTTCATCCGTCCTTCCAGACCACCTCCTTGCTTGTACAGACGGACAATACGACCACGATGTATTACCTCAACAAGCAGGGGGGCTCAAGATCGCGCACACTGTCACAGGAAGCGCAGGCGATCTGGCACTGGCTGCTAGCCAGAGGACTGGCGATAACGGCGACTCATCTGCCAGGTGTGCAGAATGTTCAGGCGGACGCCCTCAGCAGACTGCTTCAGGAAAACCACGAGTGGGTCATAAACGACGAGGTGCTCGGCGACATACTCGCCATGTGGGGCACTCCAGACGTGGATCTGTTCGCCACCGTCGAAAACAGCAAATGCCGCGACTTCGCCTCAAGGTATTTTCAGCCGGGGACTCTGGGGAATGCGTTATGGATCCGCTGGTCGAACAGCTTTCTTTCCGCTTTTTCATCCATTCCCCTGATTCCGGCGGTGCTCATCAAGCTGGCCCAATCCCGGGCGCGGATGATCCTCATTGCTCCGGAATGGCCCAGGCAGTGGTGGTTCACGGACCTGCTTCATCGGTCGATCCTGCCTCATCGGCGGCTGCCGTGTCAGCCGAACCTTCTCATGAAGTTCGGGGGGACAGATGGTGCACCCCAACCTCTCGTCGTTGAGTTTGGCGGCATGGCTCCTGAGATAGTGCAATATGGCCACTTGAATCTTCCGGAGGATTGCATGGACATATTGAAGGAGGCTAAGAGGCCATCTACTAGGACCTCTTATGCTTACAAATGGAAGAGATTCTGCATCTGGTGCATGTCTAAGAACTATGATCCGACGACCTGCAAGGAAGATGTCATCCTTCCATACCTTCTGCATTTAGCTCAGTCTGGACTTAATTTCCATTTCATTAAGGTTCATCTGGCTGCGTTGACTGCGTACAGGAAATGCCCTTCACAGACATCCTTCTTCCAGATTCCTGTGATTAAGGATTTTTTGGAAGGGTTGAAGAAGGTGTTCCCTCCTGTTCGGCTTCTTTCGCCTGCATGGGAACTGAATGTGGTGCTGTCCAGGCTGATGAAGGAACCTTTCGAGCCTATTCACAAGGCTTCACTGCAGCACCTGTCTTGGAAGGCGGCGTTCCTCGTGGCCATTACATCGGCCCTCAGGGTGAGTGAGATTCAGGCATTGTGTTGCCAGGAACCTTATACTGTATTTCATGCTGCTAAGGTTGTTATGCGTACTCACCCTAAGTTCCTTCAGAAGGTGATTTCTGATTTTCATGTTAATCAGGCTATAACTTTACCGACTTTTTTCCAGAATCCTTCCACTCCAGCGGAAAGGTCTCTTCATTCCCTGGATGTCAGAAGGGTGTTGAAATTCTATCTGGATAAAACCAAAGACATTCGCAGGTCCGACCAATTGTTTGTCAACTATGGGTCGGTTAGGACTGGTCTGACTACTTCGAAACAGTCCATCTCTAGGTGGATTGTGTCTTGTATCCAGCTCTGCTATCAGAAAGCGAATAAGACCTTAGGGGGTAAGCCTAAGGCTTATTCCACCAGGGGCAAAGCGGCTACAACAGCTTTGCTTCGTAATGTTCCCATTGCAGAGATCTGCAAGGCTGCCACTTGGAAGTCGGTCCATACCTTTACTAAGCATTACTGTCTGGACTCTGAAGCCAGGGCAGATGCTCAGGTTGGGCAGGCTTCTTTGAGAAATCTGTTTGCACAGTAGTGGTGTTGCCTTATTTTTCTCCACCGCCAGGTTATTTTTGGATGGGCTTGCCATTCTATTCACTAGATTATGACTATACACAGAGATCCCCTACTACAGAAGGAGTAGTTTCTTACCTGTAACTCTAGTTCTGTAGTAGGGGTATCTCTGTTATAGTCATAAGAGCCCGCCCTCCTCTCCGGTGGAGAAAAGGATGAATGCTACAGGTCTAGCTGTATACACCTCCAAAAAGAACTGAAAGTGGAGGGAGTTGCTGTGCATTCTGGGATACCAGGAGAGTTCTTGAAAGTTTCCTCAAAGGCACGGCATCCCTTTTTAAGCCACATAATGGCAGCCTATGGGGGCTTGTCTGTCCTGTCCTTCCTCTCTATCATTCCAAGGATTTGGTGAAGGGGGGGAAGGGTTTTCCATGGTGAAACCTGGCAGACAGGTTTAA
This sequence comes from Lissotriton helveticus, assembly GCF_964261635.1. Classification (NCBI taxonomy): domain Eukaryota; kingdom Metazoa; phylum Chordata; class Amphibia; order Caudata; family Salamandridae; genus Lissotriton; species Lissotriton helveticus. The sequence goes on along the minus strand of NC_136065.1, from coordinate 1,586,101,605 downwards.
ATGTGATATTGGTGGAATATCCTTTGCATTTCTAGTTGAAGTACTGGACAGTGTAGCCTTGCATGTATAGGCTGCATTATCTGTCTTTAATTCTCTCTTAAGTGTCTATGCACTGCTGCAAAGAAGACAGCTTAAGAGATTATTTTTGATTGCTCCGGGGTCCCCGCACATGAGCGGGACCATTCACTAGGTTATGACTATAACAGAGATACCCCTACTACAGAACTGGAGTTACAGATAAGAAACTACTCCTTATAGTTAATGTAGCGTGGCTACTGAGTTGAATATACAGTGTATATTCCCCCTCCTTAAGCCGTTTATGGCCCCGGGGAATCCATTCCTCTGGGCCGGCTCACTTCCTGAGTCCCGGGGAGCCACGCTTGGGAGACAGCAGTTTCCCTGCCTTCACCAGCATGGATAGGGAAACTTGTGTGTGCTCCCACCTGCAGGTGCATTTTCAAATCTTCTGCCAAAAGGGAGAACACACGAAGTCTGCTCCCAGTGGGCGTGAGCTTTAAAAATGCTCCCGTCAACTTGGAGCAGACTTGTATTCTGTTTCCCTGCCCGCACTGATGCAGGCAGGGAAACAGAACAAGATATTGCTCCCGTCAGGAAGGAGCAGCATAAATAGCTGCTCTCTGCGGGCAGGAGACATGCCAGCTCCTGCATCATCCGGGGAACCGGCTGGGACTGAAGCATCCCCTCGGGCCCTCAACGTGTTGTTTGTGGGTACTTTATTATTATTATTTAAACTTATATACCGCAACAAATCATCCCCAGGGGATCTCTCGGCGCCTTGGCAGCACACTTCAGGTGAGCATAGGGACACCTACCTACATAAAAAGTGAGACCTCTGTGGATGGGGTCCCTGGAGCCATAATAGGCTCAGGTCGGGTTGCACGGCACCCCTCCCCTTTAAAATAAACACTGAGCTGGAGATGGGATCCCCAGGACTTAATGAGGCATGAGGAGGTTGGCCATGCAGCCCCCTCCGCATTAAAATAAAAACAGCCTAATGGGATGTGGTCCCCAGGGCCTAATTAGACTCAAGGAGGGGGGGGCTTAGCCGTCCTTCCCTTTAAAATATATACAGCCCTGGGGAATGGGGTCCCAATCGCCTCATAAGGCTCAGGGAGGGGGCTCCTTTTATAATGTAATGTGGGCCCGGAGATTGGGTCCCCGCTGCCTATTAAGGTTCGGGGAGGGGAGCTATGCATCCTCCCTCCCCCTTTATCATAAGGACAGCCTTGGGGGATGGCAAATGTCAAATGTCAAATGTCAAAGGTTCTTATATAGTTCCCCATGTCCAAAAAGGATCGGGGAAGTGGGGGGCCGCAAGGCCTCCTCCCCGTTTAAAAAATGTCCATCCCTAGGGTCGGGTCCCAGAGGTCTGAGAAGGCTCAGAGAGGGGAGCTGCGTGGCCCACCCCCTTTTACAAAATGAATGTCCCCAGGGGATAGGGTCCTCAGGGCCTAATAAGGATTGGGGAGGAAGACCCCCCTCCACTTTTTTTCGGTAATTGGTCCCTGGCTGGGGTCAGGCAGGGAGGCTGTACACCCTACTCCTCTCTTAAATTGCATTTGGCCCTGGGAGATAGGGTACCTGGGGGTCTTTTAAGTCTTAGGGAGGGAGAGAGGCCAAAAGGCCCACCTCCCCTTTTTCTTGGAACTTGCCCCAGAGATGAGGTCCCCTGGTCAATTAGGGATTGGGGAGGGGGCTGCATGCCCCCTCCCCGCAATATATATGTTTTGCCTCAGTCGATGGGGTCCCTGGTGCCAAAAGGCCGCTGCACATGCCAAAGGCTGTGAGGTGTGTGGGGTTAGCAGCCTGCTGGGGGGTTCACCACAGGGACTTGCGGCAGGCCAAACCCTGTGGAAAACACCTGCTGTGCATGACCAAAGGCTGTGTGCAGCATGGGGTTGACTGCCTGCATGGAGTTGGAAGCAGGGGTGGCTGCAAGACAGGCCCTGCGACTAACTGCACATCAATCATGGCTCAAGACCATGTGTGGTGTTGGTTTGGCTGCATCTGGGCCTGTTGGTGTTTGAAGGAAAACCTGGTTGCAAGCCAGGCCCAGTGGCCAGCCGAACACTGTGCGTATTGAAAGGCATGCACCCCACCACTAATAAAATGCATGAGGCCCCAGAGGATGGGGTCCCCAGGACCAAATACGGCTCAGGGATGGGGTCTGCACACCCCTCCACTTAAATTATAAACCAAGCCACGGTGTAAGGGGTCTCCTGGGGCTAAAATGGACAAGGAGAGTGGTGCCCTACTCACTCCAATATATATTTTTTTAATGTTTTTGCTGTGATCTTGTGGGAGTCCCAACAGGAGCTTGGATGATGCCTTAAGTGATGTCATTTAAGATGTCATCAGTGATATAATAAATTATGTCATAGAACATGTCCTGATGGATGTAAATGTGAGGTCATAATCAGTGCCTAGTGGAGGTGCAAGTTAGCTCTGCTACTATAACTGGTGAATTTCTGTGTTTTTTTTAGCTCAAAACAATAATGTTGCCACTGCCACGATTTTTAAAGTAAAAAAGTGCTTTAATTTAGCTTTCTCCGGGCTGAAATTGTCCCCACTTCTATACAAGTCAATGGGAAGATAAATAACCCACAATTTGTTTTTATCACCCTCCTGCTTTCCAAATGTTGGCATGTATATAATCTTTTATCATGAACTGAAAACCTTCCTATTCTTGTCTCCCTACAACACTCTAGGACTTATCTTTCATGTTAGTTTGTTATTATTATGTGATGGAGCAAGGATTTGCACGTAAAGCAACTTGCTTGTACTCATGAACCTCGAATAACAGTATTAAAAGGTAACCAACATGTTTGTCTTACTAAACTTTATTTTTCGCTTACATTCTGGGTATCCGAGTAAAGCTTGCTTATGTGTTTTATAATCCTAATACGCTTGCAAATAAAATGGCTGCTGCTACGTGGGAATTTCTACTGCGCATGCGTCGGTCATACCCATGTGACGTGACGTACTCGCAGTTTTGGAGGGAAGCTGTTCGCATCGGCGCATTAGAGCTAAGATGGCTGCTTTGTGTTCTCACATGCAAGAAGCTTGCACTGCTGCTTTTGCAAAGCTGTTCGTTCTGCTTAATCCTAATGCTATAGTTTATATTAAAGTAATGGGTATAGAGTAGAGATTCATGGAATACAGTGTATTCATTTATTCTGTGTTCTACAACTGTTTCTTTTCCGTTTCATGGTACATTACGAAATATGGCCTATTGTCCCTTGCTGCACTCCATTTTGCTTGAAACTGCGTCTGCGCGAGATCTGCGAATCTCCACAGCAGTGACCTTTGAAATCCAGCCAAGGAGCTGACTGACTGAGAAGATGCTTGTGGGAACGTCACCTATTGAACTTTGGACACATACATTGTTGTATTGAATAAAACATCCATTGTTTGCGAGTGAAAAACTTCATGGGAGCCTGAATTTGATAGGCGTGACCCTTAATTTAAATAAGAGACGGAGAAATTAAAAAATATTAGGGAGTGTGATGACCTGTTCTCTTCCTTGTCCAATCGAAATTGGGGATTCTTACACTTGCAACATTGGGGGGTGGTACACTGACCTGGAAAATAGTATAACTAGCATAGGTTTAGCTAGAGAAATTGTCCGACTTGTCCGAATAGCTGACCTGTCACTGACCCAACGCACTCAATAGCTGATCGAGAACAGAGGTGCTGCGGAGCACTCTGTCAGAAGACTCGCTGACCCAATCGGGGTTCTGGGACCTTAAGTGCTTGGCAAAGCACTTTGCTGGGGAAATTATCAACCCCATCGGGGTTCTGACTAATAGCTGCAGAGAGGGAGTAGCGCAGGCGTTGCAACTGAATTGCGGGTGCTGATCTCAACTTTCGGTGGTCCTGTCCTGATCCTAATCTGGTCTACCCTGTCCTGAATTTCCGTACTGCACCTGCTGGCCTACTGGCAACGGCATTCCTTGGGGTTTCTTCTGTCCTTTTAACTGACCCGTGGCCAGGGTTGGTCTTCACACCGTTCTAGGGAAATATAAATCTGTGTGGGAAAACAAATAGTACATTTGCGTCCTTTTCTTACCCTCCCTGAATATTGCTAAAGTCACAATTGCATATGTTCCCTTTTTCTCCCCCTCCTGTGAGACATTATTAAATCGTGATTCTTGGTAATTTAGTATGACCCAATTTTCCCCTATCCTTTAGAAGTAAAGATAGGAATTGTTCATGAAAATATAGATGTTCCTTTTCTTTACTCTCCCTTAGAAAACCTGAAGTGGTTAACAAAAATTCTTAGTGTGTTCCAATTTCTTACCTTCCCTATAGCTACATGGTTACTTCATTTTCGTCATTATAAATTCTGTTCCTTTTTTCTTACCCACCCGTTATTAGTGATTAAACTGTGACTTCTAGCATGTCCCTTATTTACCCCGTCCTTTAGAAAACACCATTTCAAGTCTGATTTCTGCAAGCTCATTACAGTATGTTCCCTGTTCTTACCTTTCCTTTAGAATTCTAAATGGTTGGCATAATATATATTTTGCATAGTTATACACTTTTCATGATTTTGATTATTGATAGCTTGCTTGCTGTAAATCTCTTGCTCATGACTTTCGACGAAGATTAGATAAAGGTTTTCAAAACTTCTCGAGTCTGTGGTTATTATAAATGAGTGCAAATGTTATGGTATTTTTTGACTGTTTGCCTATCTTTACAACTTACTCCCTGATCCATTGTGGTCATAGGTACCCATGATAAGGATTTGAAGTTAATGGTGTAGGAATCAGAAGTATTCAATAGACTGGTAGTAGAGTCTAGGTTACCCGATTGAGTAAATATGGAGAATTGAATTATGGGCCCAAGTGAGCATTGATAAAATTATAGTCGGGTGACCTGCGCGCTTGATCAGTATATGCAATCTCTAGTTCAAGGCGCTCTACCACCACTGGGTAATGTCCACACGATATAGAACTAAATACATGAATAAAATACCTCAATAAATATGTAAATTAAATTAAGATAATGAAAGATAAGTGCTTCCGGAGACTTAGTTGTTGGCTCCCCTGGATCCTTGAATTGTGCCTTTTTGTTGTTCCTGGGAGCCATTGCAGAGTATTAGGGCATCTCACAATGTGATTTCTACCGGGCACTTGTTCTGTTTATGTGTCTAATCAATTTCCGGGTTGGACGGATGAGCAGGTGCTATGGGCAGGTATTTAATTTGAAGTCTATTTTGGATTCGTCTTTTGCGAGGACGTAATGTGTAAACCTAAAGCTTAATCCAATCAGAAAGGAGCATCTCTTAGAGGTGACCAATGAGAAGGCAGAGCGTCTGATATGACTCCTAAATTCTAGTGATGCCATACGCCACACGCCTCCCGTTCCACCATTGTGAGGAAGGGCATATTAACCAATAGCACGAAGGAAACGGGATGAGTGACAGACGATTGCACTAATCAACATTCGCATTCTCACGGCGTGTTGCCAATGGTAGCAGCAGGGGGTGGGCGCGCTCTGTGTAGTGTCAGGGAAGCAGAGATGCGGTCGGCTGCGATAAGTCTGTTACCGGACCCCCAGAAGCTATGTGTCTGGGGGGTATTTCTGCTTGTGCTGCAGTTAGGAATCGCCACGGCTGAAGACACCGGTGATTTCTGCAAGGAAGAATCGATTGTTCAGGAAGGCGAGGTGGAAAAATTGAAGAACAACACCCACACGGTGAGGGTGTGTGGAAGGCTGCCAGGGGTGGGGGAGTAGTGTGTTTGAGCAACTTAAGAACCATGACCGTGTTGCCAATATGCGTCTCGTTCCCCAGCTTCCCCCAGCTTCCCCCAGTGCTGCAAGCGGAGTTGCATAAAACGTAACTGCACGTTTCAGGATGTAAAGTGATGTCCTCAGTCTGGACTGACTCAGGATGGTCACGTGTAAGCGGTCTAAATGACAGCCTAAAGGTTGGACTCGGGGCCCTCGTCCACTGGAGCAGGGACATCTTAAGAATTTTGGGGGGTTTAGGCCAAACGTATTTTTGGGGACCCTGTTGGGAACAGTTTTGAATTCATGTTTCCATTTCAGCTCTTTCATGTAGTCTTTGGCCAAATCACGAACGGTGACACTCGTCCAAATTGTACATTTGTTTACATCAAATATTCAGGGATAGTGTTGTATGCTTTCAATATTGTAACACTGCACTAACTCACTAATATTGCTGCAAATAATCTCCTTGACCCCCTCCCATATCTTACATGTGAGGTCCTGTTTTGATCTTAAAAAAGTATTTTTGTATGGATGTTGCATGAAACATAAACTGCAAAATGTCTGTAATAGACTCTCACATTTCGCCCACAATACAACTAAATTAAAGGAAAAATGGTATATTAAAAAATATGTTTAAGAATTATCCAAGGTCATCAGAGCAAGACTCTCTGCTGAACAGAGCTGGGTCTATCAGGGGCCCTCTGAAATGCTGTTGCCCTGGGCCAGAGCCCACTTTGCCAATGCCTTAATGCCTTAGAGGGTGTTGCGCAGTTGGGCTACAGATAAAACAACAAACAACTGTAACCAGAAGGGAACATGGGGGTACATGGAAGAGGCGGAAGACCAATACTTAGCAGGGTAGAGTGCCAGTGGAGCTGTTTTGAGAGAGGCATGTCTTTTAGCAGGGTTGGACAGGCCTATAAGGAAGCCAAGCAGTGGTCTGACAGGTCAGCATGTGGGCCTGTTTAATGACCTTCTTAGCAGGCTTTTACCGTTGAGTTATCTGATATTAAAACAAACCATGCCTGCAGCAACTCAAATCCATACTGCCTTATGTACCTCCCAAAACACTTGCACAGCGTGTCTTTACAAGTTCAGATTTCCCCCTAATTTTCAAACGCGGGCCACGATTTTTAGCCTTGCAATTCACTAAAGGGGTGCACAGGCCTATTTTTTGTCGCGATCCGACCCTTTAGGTCTGACTGTGGGGCCTGATCCGATGCAACTATCTTTTTTGTGTCTGGCTAGGCTCCGTAACTGTAATGATCTAACCTCTTCAATAAATCTATTGCGTATGCTGTCATCGAGAGACTTCACCATCTTCTTCCAATGATTTGCATATGTCTTTCCGTTAATTTCCCCGCAGACCCAGAGTACAGATGCCGTAGAATTTACATCTGAACTGTGTAGACAAATTGGCCAAAACTTTGTAAATTTCAGCGTTATTCTGCATTTACAGAATGACAAGTGCTTGTTTGTATGTCAGGCATGTACATATTTACTGGCTTACATCGAATTTTAAGTAGTACACTAGCCAAGGCTTCCAGTGACAATCAACCCTCGAGTTCTGGGACTTTAAACTTTTGTTCGTTTGAACATTAAAGGTTAACTTGATTCCAATGTTTTAATTGAGCAGGTACTGTCACGTACTAAGTCTCTGCACCTCCTTAACGTTAAAGGCAGCGTACCAACACTTCAATGGAAGGGTTTTGTACTAGTACTTCTTAGTAGTGAACAGTTTGTGGCAGTTAGCAGCCGCACTTTCGTTTTCCCCCCCTTTCAAGAACTTTTTATTATATTTTTGCATCCGATCTCTTGTCTGTGTTAGTGACATGTTATCTTTTAATACTGGTGGGTGAGCCAACAAATTAACAAGGAGATCCAAGAACAAGCATCGGCTCTGACTATAATAGACTGTGCACGAGCCGAACCTTGAAGATATTTGGTATGTGTTTCATACACCAAACATATTAGAATATGATGACATTTTATAATGAGGTGAATGTTGGTTCTGTCGGGTACAGAATTGATTCTTGGTTTACTGAATAATAGAAAACAATGCTCAGACCTTTCAGTAATAATCAATGAAACAGAACAAAAGAAAACACCAGAAAATTGAATAAATCTAAAGTAGTATTGAGGGATAAATCTGTATACTCTTTTACATTTAGAAGGATGTCACAGTTCTTGAACCTACAAATTGTTCAAACGACGCAAGTGATAAGGTGAAGAAAGTGCGAAAAAAGTGCTAAATGTAAACAGAATATATACAGTGTTGTATAAAACACGAGGTATTTTTTGTAGAGGGTATATCCTGAACTCTAGTATTTTAAGGTGCTCTCATATGTGATAAGGAACAAAGTAGGATCACTAAAATAAAGAATTTGCTTAGTATTGCAAATGTGCTCAAGCAGGGAAGCCAGGATTGGGCCCAGATTCTGCAGTTTCACTGTGCAATTCATTAGAACTTGCGAGCTTGGTGCTTCTTTGAAACAAAAACACACCACCTTGCAAGAGCGGCAACATTTATTTACCAGATTGGTCAAGCTCTAGACACTAGAGGATAAAAGACTCTCCATAAGCTCTCAAAATCAGAGTTGATAAACGCACCAACAAATGGTTTCCGCAAACACCAATAGGCAAAGAAGACCTCGCCTGCTACCTCAAGTGCTCTGTCAGGAACCCTGCTGCATTAAAATTAAGTACCCGGATAGAAAGCCGAAAGGTCCCTGCAATACAAGATTGACTGTTGGAACTGGGTTTTTTAATCTCACAGGAGGCACCGAGAGGGGGGTGGAAAGGGTGGGTGTTGTTCTAATTTGAGCTTTTTACTGTAATGATTTTAACGAATCGAATGGTTAATAATAAATGAATCAATAAATTCTCTCCAAATTGTAACAAATATGAGCCAGCAAAAGAGTATGATGTTTTTAGCAGTTCTTCTGTATCCCACAGTTTCCCTTCCTGTTTGCACTGTGTAAATCCACAATACATTTTTTAGGTTTTGTGGTCGATTTTATATTTCACTATCCAGAATGTATGATGGTTAAATAACTAGAGAAGCACTCTAAGATAATGACCCTGTTGCTCGCCAAGAGACTTTAAGTATTCATGAAAGCTTGATATAAAGGAAAGCAAGCTATGCATGACGGGCAATATATCTTTTGGGTAATTGTGACGTCCGATGTTTCCTTTTGTCTGACCTACAGCTGCAAGTGTATTGGAATGTACATTGTGTATATTTTAGTGCTATGTTTGCTGCTATGAGAAATATTGTGCCTCCGAGTGATAACTCGAGTCTCACACACTCGTGCCATTCATCATAGTGCTTTTCATGAGAGGAAGCTTGAACCGCCCTTGGGACTCTGAAACAAAATGAGCTGTGGATTAAGTTAATTGTTCACCAGTAGTAGGTCTGATATCGTTATTTGTAAAAAATTGTATTGTTAAGGAAACAATGACCCAGTAGCATGACCCAAGGATAATGGAGGGAAACCACATATTCCTTGTTGTAATAGAAGTGTGATTGCCTCAATCCAGCCTTCTGTCATCCCGTATCTCTCCTTGTGCCTCACGCAGAGCTGCATGCAAGGGTAGTCCGGACTCTGGAAGTAGGATGATGGTTCATTTCTTATGATCACATTTTCGGCAGGAGTTAGGAATTGTGTGGTAACTGCAGTGAGATATTGTTGCAACGTCTCATAGAAAATCTTGTTGTGGGCATTGATCTGTAAATTAGCACAGTAATTTTCTGTGCAGGAAAGCATGTGTCCTGGTTTGCACTGTTTTTCAGATGTATCTTAGTGAAGTCCCTAATGTGCTGTCTGTAGCCATGTTTATTTTTATTACGAAATTGTATTTTTGGTGGATGATGCAGTACTCCTTTAATAAACTCCCACTCTGTGGGGGGATCAAGCAGCTGGAAGTAGGCAATAAAAAAATGTGCAATGCTGTTGGAATGTGGACGGGAAGAGACGACAAGGCTTTCTTCTTATGGCAGTTGTTGGGTTTAAGACTAGTGGAAGTTAAGACCTGAAACTACCTGTTTGGGAATATCTGAATGTTACAGGTTGGCAAGATTAGTAATTGAAGAGAGCCTTGCGGAATATACAATGCTGGGAGCCTCTGCTTTATTGTATGCTGCAGAGCTCCAGAGTTCTGAGCGCAATAAATGTAGCAAAAGTATTCCAGACAGCTTGAAATGATCCTCATTGAAGCGTGAATTATTTTCCAACATACAAACTTTATTTACAGACTACGTGTATCAAGACTAAAAGTACGTGCCATTAACTGACGCCACCAATCCCCAGCCCCACACAGATATACACAACACCCCGCTTTGAATCTACACAAAACACACAGCGGTTAAGCGTAACAATAGATACAGGAACATGAAGTAGACATTAGCGCAAGACCCCGGGTTGCGCTCGTGCATTATAACAACATTGTAACATTTGAAAATGAGTTTGATGTGCAACCATAAATTCCTGCAGAGTTGAGTGACCCCAGTTCATGAAAAGCAGCTTAAAATAATTAGTTTGTTGGCTAGGACTCCGGCTCAACATGAATAGTTTTTAGATCTCGCCTATGCAGCGTGCATGCGCTGCATAGGAGAAAGACCTTTAGCCATCGATGCGCCTTTTCAGCCAAAATACGTGCACGCATTGCATTGCTTCTAATGGCAACGCGTGCACGTCTGGCAATTCCCTTGCGGGAGCGAGCTTTGACACCATATGTTTGTAATTAACTTGCAAACATATGGTGCCCCTGCTCGTTCCCGGAAGGGAAACAGGTGCAGGCCCCCTGCTGCCTCCTTCTTTAACGCGAGTCGCCTCCTTTCACACAAACCAGTCCTTCTAGGTAATGGTAGCACATCTTTCACCACTCGCCCTAAGTGCATTAGGCCTCCAGAGAAATAAACATGGTCATCTCTTGCAGGGCATTCACAGGGAAAGTCTCCCTGCATGAAGGGTTAAAGTGCACAAAAGTGGTCACTCTGCTTTTTCTCCCCCATTGCCACAAGGCCTAATGATTACTTCTCCAACAAAAGCAAGCCATTAATCAGGATTTTCTCCACATTTACGGCTGCAAAACACTCTGACACGACTGAGCAGGGCCTTATCTCGGGACGGCCCACATGAATAAAACAGGCGGGTCAGCGGTGTCAAAGGCCGGAGGGCATTTGGGGTCAGCAGTTGCCAGCCAGAGTTACAGCGAGGTGCTCTCTTAGGTCTGTTTCTGGGCATGGGAGCCTGCAGAAGACTCACATCTCGCAGTCGTGAATTGTCACCGCTGCCCGGAACTGCAGGCCGCAGTGCTTGGTCCCATGATTATGCACGCGGAAAGAAAGAGTCCACACACATCTTTATCCCGTTCCATTATCCTCTGTCTGCCATTGCGGCTCCGTTATGATGTGGGAGGCTCAGGCCTCCCACATCACCCGCTACTGAAGACGCCGGTCTTCAGTAGCGGGTTTATTAGATTCCATTCGAGAGCCTGCACAGATAATGTGTTTTGAGTTTTCACACGCAGTGCCAGGGAAAATACGTGCAGAGTAGACCCCCTGCCTGACCCTCTGTTCCCGCATGCATGGAAGGGGTACAAGTGTTTGCATGCCTTCACAGATTGATTTTCAGGAGGCTTCAGCACACCGTTTGTGTGTTCATGCTCCAAAAGGGAGCCATTTGCCTCAGCAGCTGAGTATGGGTTTCTTATTGGTGATGCTGCAACGAAAACTAAAGTCCATGCTGTATAATTCAGCAGGATTGCACCCAGGACAGATGAATGAATGAAGTACTGTGAGAAAACTACTGAGACAGTTCAATGAATTCCTTGTTCACAAATGTGAGTGGCAGCAGGGCTGAAGCGACCTTTCATCCTGCCAAAGATGAGGGAAAAAAACCTGAGCACCACTGTTAACAAGCATTGGCATAGCCATTAGGTCTCGCCTTTGGGACCTCATAAGTGTTTAGCCATGCAACAGTTGTTGTTGCACCAAGGATATTGTGGTGCATAACTAAATACTTATAAGGTCCCAAACACAAGACCTATTGGCTATGCCAATGCTTGTTCTAAATAGCGCTGTTTGGGGTATGTAGCACGGAACAATTGTGAACTACTCTAACTTTTTGCTGTAAATTAGATATTGACCCAATCAGTGTTTAGAAATGACCACTTTTAAATTTGGTTGGAAGGAATTAAATGCCCTTTACAAGAAACTGGCCATTCCTTAGACTTCTTTTTTAGCTCTTCTTTAAGACAGCAAGTCGACTTGCTATTACACTCGCTATGGTCTGACTAGTTTTATTTCCCACTTAAAGTTATGGGAATAATTAACAACCTTAAAACTAGGTCTGCCAAGTCTAAGTCAAAAGTTTTCCTCGAGCAGAAACGCCTTTACTGATCTAGCACATCAAATTTCTTTGATTTTCATGACTAAAAGTTCTTTGTTCTTGAAGAAAACATTTAAAGAACATCCAGACCACAGCTCTGATGCTGTTATTATGCAGAACATTCCGAGTGAGTCTAAATTCGACCATTGTATCGGGCCAAACCTGCTTTGAAAAATCACACTCTCCGTTTCATGGAAATCAGACGGAGGAAAAGCTATTAAGACTCAGTAAAATTATTTACATGAACGTCAAATAAGGCAATAAACCATTACGATTAGAGTGACATGAAAAAATATTTTTCTGTGAAGAAAAGTCAGCTGTAAAAAAACAAATACATTAATGTTCAGCAAATGGACAAGAGAACCTAACCAGTGGAACAGTGTACTGCAGGATCAGCAAGAACTGAGAGCTCAATTGCAGGGCCAAGAAACTCAACCACAATCTGCCTACCGCAAAGCCAACCACGTCTGAATTTATCATCATTGGCTGGGTGAGCGGAAGTGCGTGGATTTGTTTACAGATTTCGTTTTCGGCTGCAGGTGTAAGGTTATGTGTATGTGTAAAACGCCCTGTTACCTGAGAGGGTGTCCTGGTGCTGAACAGGTGCCTGTTGGCATATGACTAAATCCGGAAAAACAGAGTTTTATGATATGAATTAATCCTCACATTTAAGTGAGACGATATGTTGTCGCACTTTAAATAAATATACTGTTTTTATAACTCTTTGTAACCCCATTCTACTCACTTTTTTACATTGTAAAATAACAGATGTAACTGTTACCTAGTGTAATCTTACTCGTTTTTCTGAGCTCGGAAGGATGAAAAGCTGAGAATGTATTGGTGGTATTTGAACCTGCGTCCTTTAAATGGCTGAAGTCGGCCCTAACCATTTAACTCTAGGAGCCATCTGGCTCCTGTGTTGAACTGTTTGTTTGTATGTGCGATATACAGTGCCTGGTAGATACAGATGTGTCTTGTATGCTTTAATGCCATTGAGGGATGTATGACTGAACAACAACGGCATTTACCACGAATGCCTTTACGACGATGCTGGAACCACAACAGCATGTCTTTACAATAAGTCGTAACAACCACAAGTATGCCTTTTCCTCAAAAAATTATTTTACAGGCAAGTAGAAACATATATATATATATATATATATATATATATATATATATATATATATATATATATATATATGTATAATACTTACGTTTTCGTTGTAAAGGCATGCATGGTAAAAGCATATGCATGGTACAAAATCAACAGGTAAATCTAACCCCAATCCCCACAATCCCTAAAAATGTCACATTCTAGCTAAAAACTTATTCCCACCCTAAAAATACCATTGCCACCCAAAAACCTACCTTAAAATTACCCTTGCCCACCCAAAAACCCACACCCACACACACAGTGGAGAAGTGTGGCTCACTGGTTAGAGGAGGCAGTCCTGGAAGCAGAGGTCAGCCCGGGACCAGGGTTCAATTCCCGGCTCGGTGGGGTCTTGAGTCCTAAAATGTCCATGGACTCGACAATTCTCGCTCAGGTGCCTACTCGATTCACGGGTTCACACTCTGCGACTCTGGGCAATAGCTTGCTTAATCTCCACTACGGCCCCTCGCGGCGGGATGCCTGGCTTTCACCTTGCGGATACCCTGCTGGGGTTATCTCACAGGGGAATACCAGGACGGGTTCCCTAAGCAAGCGCTTAGAAACCGCTCGGTGATTTGCGCTATATAAATTCCTGTACATTTACATTTACATTTACCCACCCAAAAACCCTAAATTCACCTTTTCCTATCCAAAAACCCATACCACCCTAAACCCTAATATTACCCTTGCCACCCAAAAACCCATACCAATCCTAAAATTACCCTGGCCTCCCAAAAACCCACACCGCACACTAAACCCTAAAAATACCCTTATAACCCAAATCCAATGTTAAAAAATAAAAAATAATAATAAAAATATATGTGTGTGTGTATATGTGTATATATATATATATATATATAATCTATATATATATCTCACTTAATATTTATCTACAAAATACTTGAATTTACATGTCATTTTTTTTACCATGAGTATGCCTTTACAATACAATCTCGTTGTAAAAACAGCTGTGGTAAACACTATTTCGTTGTAAAGGCATTTGTGTTAAGACTTCTCTGTTAAGGATGTTTCCTGACATTGAATAGCAGCGAAGGACTCTTCCCGCAGTCAATACAATGGACTTATTTAGCCTCATTTTTTTGTGCAGAAACAGCCAGCGTCTGTAAACAGACCTGGTTTATTATGGTTCAGAATGTATGGCAAGTGATAAAGATCCTGTGAGTTAATAGCTTTCCATAGGTCATATTAGTGGTCTCTTCAGCACACACACACTGAATGCTTCCTGTAGCCAGGTTCATACCCAAGCAGAGCTCTTCTGGCTTGCAGGAGGTTGATACGGTTACCAGTCACTTTGAGTCACTTTTTGTTCCATGGTCAGACCATGCATTGCTATCATTTACGTGGACTCCCGCCGACCTTAGTCATCCGACCATAATCTCTACGAAGATGAGTCTCATTTGGTCGAGGCTCTCTTTGGATAACTGGGTAGCTACTTTAAATATGTCTTCCCCCCCCTTTTTGTGCTGATCCTATCGGAGCTAATGCGGCTTTCAATAAGTAGCTAGAGACCTCCTTAGATCTTATCCTTCCGATAACTGCAGTCAGTCATCGTACCGACTCAAATAAACTGCCCTGGTATTCTACGGACTTGAAAAATCTTAAGCATAGTTGCAAGAGGGCAGAAAGGAAGTGGAGAAGGAACTTCTCCTGCGAGAATAAAAATGAATATAGATTGGTACTTAGGGAATACAAGAACCTACTAAAAATCGCCCAATCCACTTACTATCAAGGGAAAATCGCTGATGCCGCTAATTCACCCAGGGAAATATTTAAAATCTTTAAGTCCCTGGTCACCCCCCCTTGTCCCTCTAATGAAGTAATTGATCCCCAGAAACGTTGTACTGAACTGGCCCATTTCTTTGCCATGAAGGTAGCTGACATATATTCAACCTTCTGACACTACCGAGACCACCGTCCCTTTGACTCTGCCTGTTCCCCCCATAGCACTTGAGTCCTTCCCTGTGTTAGATTTGCCCACAGTGGAAAGACTCCTTAGGAATCTTAAGTCCGGCTCCCCTCTAGACATCGTCCCTCCATCTGTACTTAAACAGGCCTCGGCCACTGTTGCTCCTATTATTAGGGATGTCATCAATTCCTCCTTGATGGCAGGTGTAGTGCCCCCGCCATGGAAGCAGGCCAGAGTTAAGGCTTTATTAAAAAAACCTAGCCTTGACCCGGAAGACTGGTCTAACTATCGACCCATTTCTCTGCTGCCAGGGCTTAGTAAAATTGCAGAGAAACATGTCAACCTTGCACTATCTTCGTTCATTGAGAACGAGGGAGCCCTGCATTCCACCCAAACGGGCTTCAAAACTAAGAATGGAACAGAGACTGCTCTGGTTGCGGTGGTGGAGACTAGGAAAATTGTGGACGCAGGAGGCTGTGCGGCGGTGGTCCTGTTGGACCTCAGCGCAGCCTTCGACACGGTTAACCATCCACTCCTGATTCATCGTTTGCGGGAGGCTGGCATCGCAGGGGTTGCCCTCCAATGGCTCCAGTCCTTTTTGTCGAAGAGAACCTTTTCAGTCTTTGAAGATGATGCAGCATCCAAACAACTTCCACTGCATTCCGGCGTTCCCCAGGGATCTTCATTGAGCCCGACCATGTTTAACATCTACATGAGGCCTTTGGCTGATGTGGTTCTTCCCTGGGGAATTCAGGTGGACACCTATGCCGATGACACGCAGTTGGTTGTTTCCTTTGCTAGGGCGGATGCTGTGGATTCTGGGACTAACAACTTGTCCTCTTGTCTTACCAAGGTTCTCGAATGGATGGATGCCTCTTTTCTAAAGTTCAATGGATCAAAAACCGAGATTATGTTGCTGGGATATAAGGCCCCTATTAATCTTGATTTTTGTTGGCCAAGTTGTCTGGGCCCTTCTCCTACCCTGAAGGACCAAATCAAGAGTCTGGGGGTTTGGCTTGACCCCACTCTGGGCTTTCAAGTTCAGGCTCGTAAGGTCGCCTCGACTTGTTATTGCCTTTTGAGGCTCTTAAGGAAGATGCTGACCCTTCTTCCGTTCGAGGCGAGACGGATCCTTGTCCAGTCCCTGATTCTCTCTCGACTGGACTATGCGAATGCGGTATATCTGGGTGCACCCTTAGAAACTATTAAGATACTTCAGTCCGTCCAGAACTGTGCAGCCCGTATGCTCTTGGAGGTTCCGAGACATGGCTCGTTGAAGGCTGCCGTGCGATCTCTTCATTGGCTACCGGAGCAGGAAAGGATCCGGGTTAAAGCCATGTGTATGGCCCATAAGTCGATAACTAATAACGGTCCGGCCATCCTGCGCCCTCTGTTTTGCCATTATCAATCTTCCAGAGCCTTAAGATCTAATCATCGTAATCTGCTCTCTGTACCGAGGGTCAAGCGCTCTCATACAGGTGGACGCCGGTTCGCAGTTCACGCAGCTAAAAGCTGGAATCAACTTCCCGATAATTTACGGCTCGAACCCAATCATCTAGCGTTTAGAAAACGGCTGAAGACCTTCCTGTTCTGTTGAGTGGTGTTGTTCCGTTATGGGTCAAAAAGCGCTGGGATGCCTCCGGGTAGCCAGCGCTCTACAAATATGTACTCATTCACCAGTGTGAGCTGAAGCTTTGGAACTCCGATGCCTCCCCCCGTCGAACACCTCCCCTAGCCATGTTTTGTGTTCCTGTACGTGAGGTTAACCGAGTGCAGTGCTGGAGCCCTGTTACTGTGGAACCCTCTAAGAGCCTGAGGGCTTCTTTGCCCTAGCTCCCTTAACTGCACAGCACTTTTACAACCAAACCTTTAAATACCGTTTCCCTTAGTATGATACAAGTATGCTGTGCTATTTACTTTTACACAGCGCCTTGAACACTGTGTGAGCGAGCATTAAAGACAACTGCAATAGTTGTACATTGATATTTTGCAGCATCTGTAAAATACAGGTATTTATAAGTGAATTTTTTAGGAGGAGGGTGACATTTGTGCTAATTAGCATTAGTAGAAACTTATATACTAGATCTGAATCCAGGTAAGTATTCTAAATCGAATCCAAATATGTCGTACAACAGCCAACACATACCTAAAACAAGCCAGACCTATTGGCTTTGCCTGTGATTGTTGTCTGTATCACATAAATGAACACCAGTAATATTGTTGTGAATAACTATAATTGAAAATGTTTCAATTCCTGAAATACGAGACTGTGAATTAAAAATAACTAAGGTCTGTGAAAGGCCATTTCCTTCTGCCTCGACTTCGGAGCTCCTAATATTGCCCCGTCATAAACTCAACTGGAGGGGACCCAGTTCAAAGTATGCATTATACCAGAGTCAATTGTTGCATGAAGGAAGGAACCTGAAGAAACAGCACATTGAAAAAAGCCCATGCTTTCAGGGAATGCGAGGTGAAGTAAAACATGTGAAATGTAAATAGGGATTGCATCGCTGACATATAGTACCTTAAGAGTTTCTCCAGGCCTCGTTCATCAATAGATCAGTAATTTTATCAGTTAACAACCTGAATGTAGAGTCCTATAGGAACATGTTTCAAAGTGTGGTTTTAATTATACCTGAATCCGAGACCCATCAGGACCCTGCCCACTTAAAGCCCTGGCTGCTAGTATAGAAGAGCTAAGTAGTGTTCTTCACACAGTTTCCAGGTGTGCATGGTGAATCGCGATTGGCACTAGAGTTGCTTCTTGCCTACTAGCAAAGTATATAGGAAAACCTCACATGAGATGTGGGGCTTTTCAAGTTAAAAGCCGATAAAGGGAGAGGTGGACATAAGGCATTCTTGGCCAGGATCACAGAGCTCATCGAGTGCATGACATGGACCTTTGCTCGAAGCATTCTATCCAACATAGTAAAATAGGTGATTGGGTATACTCTTCAGGAGGACCTTTAGCACACCAGATGCATGCAGTCCACCACTGCTTAGCACTTTGAGAACTCAGTCACTAGAAAAAAACTAGCCCGTGAGTTGTCCTTTATCCAACAGATAACACTGGCCATACACTGGTTGAATTTTCTTGCGGCCAATTGCAAATCATTTGAGATGGAAACAATTATTTGTGTATCTTCCGCATAGGAACCTGGAACCCAAATTATCTCATCGCTGTGCCAAAGGGGTCACCTAGAGAATAAAGAGGGTGGGGCTCAAGGAAGAGCACTGGAGGACCCCACAAGGAAGACTAAAGGCCCTTGCTCTAAAGCCTCTGCAGCTGACAATCTTTGTTCTCTCAGACATGAAATGGTGGAGAAGCTGCAGAGCCTTGCCCGTAACTCCCACCTCCTGCAAACGCTGGACCATTCGCACCGGGGAGACTGTGTCCCAGATCATGAGGATGCTTATCCTCTTGTCTTAAACACACTAGCCTCATCAACCACGATCCAAGGAAACCCACTCAAAAGAGAATGTTTAAGGGAGCTCACTCTCTTCTCTGAAAGCCACAAGTCTTCTGCATTTTCCCTCTAGTTGCAGATACGGGTACTTATTATTCGTAAGGCTCAGCTTGTGTAGCTGGCACATAAAATAAATGTGCATGCAGTGACTCTGCATAGAACTAATTTCAAGTTACTGTTCCTTTAAATTCTGCCATGTCTTTTACCGCCCTAGACCCACCCTCGACACCCGTGTGTTAAAGTTATGACACGGTTTTAAGAAAGGTGTCCGGTGCTGATGACAACCTTGATTTCCACACCCTCATTCTTTTAATGGAAGCCTCCAACTTCATGTTTGTTAAATTTCACCCAGAGCCTTGAACAGACACTGTACAATTGTACATCCCACTACTTTGGTTTGCACGTTAAAACGGTGTCATTTCCTTGTTGTACATGTAAAAGAGAAACAAATATTGCTAACCGCGGAAGTTGAAGCACCAGGAAACTGGACTCTGAGTAAACATGCACCCTTTATCTAGAAGAGGTAGGGAGAGCTGACGTGACTGTGGTATATTTGTTCCAGAGAACTTGTAGGTATTTCATAATGCGCGGCGAATCGACCTGCCCATAGATATAAACTGTGAGCTTTTTTTT
This sequence comes from Lissotriton helveticus, assembly GCF_964261635.1. Lineage (NCBI taxonomy): Eukaryota > Metazoa > Chordata > Amphibia > Caudata > Salamandridae > Lissotriton > Lissotriton helveticus. The sequence goes on along the minus strand of NC_136065.1, from coordinate 1,586,082,276 downwards.
TGTTGTTGACAATTTTAGAGAACCTTTGAGAGAGTCTGCCTTAGTGGGTGCCTGTTTTCATAACTGTGGCAACTCCACGGAATAACTAGAATGTTTGTAAAATACGTATTTACACCCCAACTAGAGGCCACAGTTTTGCATCTTCCATCCATCAGACGAGTCCCCCGTAACCGCAGAATATCAGTGTTCCTTATGCTGCAATTTGCCTCACCTTCCCAATGTTCGAAGACCTAATTGTAACCATAGGCTGCCTCAACTTGTCTATCGTGTGTGGTTTTCAAATGGGCATCTAGAGGATGCATTTTGCTTATAGGACTATCAGCTAGGTTACTATCTGCTTTAGGGAACTTTAATGTAAGCATGCCCCTCCAACTCCCTCCATGCTGAACTCAAACATTCCAGCAGTGATCCCAACTTGAACTCCATAAGTCCAAATTCACCCCAAACTCAATTTTCCCCCATTTTAACTGCAAACAATGCCAGGGGGCGACAAAACGAGGATCTGGATAATACAATACCATTATCAAATTGTTCACTAATCATGGCTATTCTCCAGCCTCTTATTAGTCTGCCGGCACCAGTGTGGACTGGCAGGGCTGCCGAATGGCCATTCACCAACACCACTCACAGCTGTACATACTGATCCACAGTAGCATGATGATAGCTGCATTTGTTGTATTTAACCATTGTGTCATCTGGGCCTCATTAAGGGCCTCAATTTCTGCTCCCAAAGAATGACCAGTACTATTTTACTGCCTCCCGCATTCCCATCTCGGGAGAGTTATCACCCAACGAGGATGTCCTACATGATGTTGGGCACAACAGGCTAGTTGTTATCACTGAGCCGATTGCTCACAACGTTTGTTAAAAAATGAGGCCACTAGCTGGTGGTCAGAGAATTCATGCGCTTTCCCATCAAACTTGAACCACAATCTTGGGGGATGCGTCAAGGCATAAGTGAAGTTGAGTTTCCTATTAACCAACATGAATTTGCATCTGGCACCCAGAACAGCTTGTGTGTGTCGTCTGGGTAGGTTATTAGAGAACCTTCATACATGAGTTCACTTTGTGTCTCTATAATTTAAGAGTGCGGCCCCCAGGATGCGCTGTGCTCTTTTGACTATGAATATAGGCAGCAGGTTTTCTTGGCCAAAGATTGTTATGAGCAAGCTTTCCACAAAGTCATCCATTTTTGATATTGCAAATTTATTTTGCATTATACACACACTACTTCTGTGAGATCGGGCTTCCTGGTCTCTGCACCTCTATGGCTTTTTCATCAGTTCTGCCAAATGTAGCTGTTTTTTGGTGACTTGGACTATTGTCTTCCTCCTCTGTTATGCAGCTTTCTGTTTGAGTTATGCGTGAATCATGTCCCCCCAGCTTTGCATTCATGGCATCCAGTCTCTGTCTCAGTAAATCAAATTGGTTGTCTGTTTGCCGCTCATTTGTAGTAGCTGTGTGCCCATCTCCACCTTGGGGGAGGGGCCGGAGGCGGCATCCTCCACATGCCCCTCCACCCGTTCTGTGGGTGCGGACTCAGTGCCCAGTGTGTGCACTCAGGCTGCTGCCATCTTGATTAGGCTTTTGGGGGCTCCCACCCCCGATGACCTCCCATACAAACTCCGTAGTTGGCTCAATGTTTGGGTCGTATTGTATGCCTAGATTCCAGACCTGGTCCCCCCTTCATAGTAAAGGATAGTTAAGTGTCACTTCCCTAGTGTCCTCAGTCAGTCGTACTATGAAGGATTTGTCCTAGTTTATTGTAAGCCCAGATCACCTTCCAAATGCTATGATTTCTGTGAGAAAAGGGTTGTCATCGGAGTTCCTGACCAGCAGCATAATACCATTGGCATAAAGCAATATTAATGTCCTACACCTCCCAAACTTCCTTCCATGCCATTGAATTCCCTCAAGATACTTACCAGAGGCTCCATCGCTACAGCTATCAAAATCTGCGACAAAAGGCAGCACTCTCGTATACATCTCTCAATGGGTATTGTTTCAGAAAAATGTTATTCACCCATCCCCTGGCTGTCGTTGATTATATAATTGCTCGACCCACTGCACCTGGTCTTGCCCTAGCCCCATTCTTTGGAACATTATGTAGAGGGATGGCCAGGCAATGTCAGCACCCCGCACCTCCACTAAGATGAGTGAAGAGCACAAAGTCTCTCACTTAGTACCCTCTACCCATCCAAGGTTGCTCTCTCTAAGTATTGATTAATATCTACAGTACTATGGGCCACTCCCGGTTCATAGAGCTTAGTATATATTTCGTAAACTCCTCCACAATTTTCTGTGGCTTATAATTTGATGGTGCCATATTAAGACTCTATAGAGACCACAGTTGAGTCAACCCAACGCGGTCTAAGAAGTTTTGCCAATATGTGTTCCTGTCTATTCCCCCCCTCGCTATACGTCCGCGCTACAGCGTGTTTTCAAATACATTTTTATTTTCCTGTCTGCCTCGTCTATATACTCTTGTAGTTGCAAGTGAATGGCATGCAGCATTTCTGTGGTGCCCTGCTCCTAATGTGAGGCCTCCAAGTTTTGGAGGTCTGTTTCTAAATTTGTTGGCTTGTACCATATTGATTTATGTATAGCGTAAACTTTTTCTATGCATTTCCCCACCCCCTGTATCACTGCTTTGAATGCTTCCCACCGTGTCCCATAAGAGTCTTCTGAACCTGTATGAAATAGTGGACAATACCCTGCCTAATCTCTTCTTTAAATGCACTGTCTGGTAGTATGTTAGAATGAAGGCATCGCAATTTGTGTGTTTATCCAGTTTCTCCGGCCCAGCCATTTTTTTATTTCTGAAACAAGCCAAAATAATAATTCTTCAAAAATTCATATCTCCGTCCCATCACTTTATACTCAAATGGCTTGAAACAATCAAAAATGTATCCACCAGACATTAGCTTAACCATCAATATAGAAAACCATTCTTTTTATCGGCCCTCCATCTCTGGCTTTAAGAATTGTGATAGAATTGCTAGATATGATAGCATCATGTATTTATTGTATTTCCCCAGCCAAAAGCACTGCAACAGTGAATCAACAGTAAATGCCCAAGGACACCGAGGGGCTTGGATGCTCCGTAGGCCACCATAGAGAACTTTCAAAGGACACTGGAGTGGTGGACTTCACTGATATAGGAAAATCCCTTCTTAGGCGGTGGATTTAATTAAACTAGACAAGTGGATGCCTTGCAGAAATCTAGATGTTTTGTCCAGATGTCCAGAAAGTATGCTTTTTGGGATTTGGTGTAAATCCGTTCAGCAGTTTTTAAGAAATCTAACTTAAAAAAATAAAGATATCTGGAGTCACGAGTCCTTGCAGTGGACTCGCGAATCCTACTAAAATTTGATTGGCTGCCAACACTTCAACCATTCGGTGTTGGCAGCTATCTTGGGACTGGGCTTGAAGCAAGAAAAAAGTTAAAAATAAAGATATTTTGGGGGTAGGGTCCCTCGGGGACCCTGCCAGGGGTAAAAAGCCTTTTTTAAAAATATTAATTTCATGCAGACTTTTCAGACTTGCGGATTTTGCCTCGAAATCCGCGCCAATGTTTTAAAAAAAAAAATGAAAGCCAGCATGGGCTTCCGCGTTTGCTTTAGAATAACTCCTGAGTGGCTTTGGTCCTGAGACATATGGTAGATAGAGGAGGGGGCGCACGGAGCCCCGCTCCTAGGGCTTATTAAAGCCCCGGGGACCGCTACTTCCCCCGGGCATTTTTAATTATGAATGCGGCGGCCCTTGAGACTGTCACCTCCCCGGGGCTAATTCCAAATATGTGGGGGGCGCATTGCGACCTCCCCTGTCCAAGGGACCGCTAAATCTCTTAGGCTAGTTTCAATAATATGGGGGGGAGGGGTCTCGCGGACATCTCCCCTGCTCCAGGGACTGACAACTCTGCGAGGTACATACTTTACTGAAAAAAAAAAATGGGGGCACAAATGGAATAATGAAGGGGATCCATTGCAGGCCCAGGGGACCTCCACCTCCTGGGGCTTACTTAACAAAGGGGGGGCTCTGCGGCCCCCTTGTGGAGTCCTTAATGGCCTTGGGAACAGCAACCCCCTAGGGCCGGCTCTCGCCATGTCCCGGGGAGCCCACCCCAGTACATTACAGGTTGCTATGGCATGCTCCCGCCATGCCATAGCACACCCAGCTCCACTTTCAACAAGCGACAGCAGAAACTGCTCTTGCTTGCTGAAAGCAGAGCATGCCTGTTTCCCGGCCTGCTGTCAAGTGAGCTGGGAAACAGACATTTCTTTTGGATCCAGAGATCTGCATATTCAGCAGCTCCCTGGGTCTCAAAGCAATGTCAGATTCCGCAGGAGGCAGGGAGCCGGCAAGGACCGCGGGGGCCTTCATGCACCCCCGGGGCCCTATGAAGTGGCCAGACCCGGGGCAATATGGTCCAGGAGAGGGGGTCCCTGGGACCGAAATCGTCCTCGGGAGGCGGGGCGCACGAATCGCCTACCTTTTAAAAAAGAAAAAAAAAAAAACTTGGTACTTCCAGTAAGAACAACAGAGTTGCATTGCAGAGAGGTATAAAAAGGGACATGTCCTCGGACCACCTCCCTGCAACGCAGCTCTGTGGCGCTTACTGGAGGTAGCTGGTGGGCTCGTTGGCCCCCAGGGACCCTCAAGATTCAGGGGGACTTAATCCCCCAACTTAAGGCGCGCCACACGGCGCGTTTGCACACTTGTTACATCAGGCCTCCCCCCTCCCTTCACCACTATGCAAACGGGCCCTCTAGTGCATTGTAAGTTGGGGGATTAAGTCCCCTTGAATCCTCAGGGTCCCTGGGGTCCAACTAGCCATCCAGGTACCTCAGGTAAGCGCCACATAGCTGCGTTGCAGAGGTGTAAAAGGGGGCGTGGCCTTGGACCACCTCTCTGCAAAGCATTTCTGTTGGGCTTACTGGAGGTACATGGTGGGCTAGTTGGCTCCCAGGGACCTTCAGGAGTCAAGGGGACTTAATCCCCCAACTAGGGGGTGCTAGGGTGTGCGTTTGCACAGTAGTGCAGGGAGGGCGCGGGGCCTGATATAAGAAGTTAGCAATCCTGCTATGTGGGACTTACTGGTGGTAATAAAAGGGGTAGTTGGCCCCCAACGTCAACGTTGGGGGCTAACTACTTCTCCTGTTACCTCCAGTAAATCCCACATAGTAGGATTGCTAAGAGGTGTTTTGGAGGCCACGCTCCCCTTTCTCCACCACTCTGGAAACGCGACTGGTATGTTATAGTTAGAAATTAGCATTTAAAAAAACCTTTGAAATTCACTGAAAAAACTATAGGTTTCAAGGGACGTTATAGTTAGTTGGACATTTTACTCGTACAAAACCAGAGAAATTGCGCCCTTATAGTTAGGTCAGCTAACTATAACTCGTGCCCCCGCAATGCTCTGCTGATGACATTACATTATTCATGACCTGGTCAGTGACATCACTGATGACATCTCAAATGACATCACTAATGACATCATCCACGTGAAAATCTGATGCACCTCCTCACACCCTAATATAACCTTTGATACACCCACTCTAAAATACAGACTACCATTTTCGAAACCATAGACCCACCAATAGCAGTTACTACATACGCACTCACTGATTCCTAGGTTTACACACCCATCCCCTCATTCGCCCATATAGTCACTCATACATGTTGTCACTCATCAATACAATTCTATCATATGCACTCATACACCTATACAGACACACACACCACCACTCATCCAGAGTTACTCACACACCTAGTCAGTCATGCAAAGAATCAATCACACTTCCATTTACTCACCTATATAGTTATAAACACACCATCTCACTTATTCATATTGATACTAACGCATACTTACTCTTATACAATCACTGATACAAGTACACACTCATCCACACAGCCACTCTCACAATCACTCACTCTCACATATAGATATTTATATACACCATCACTCACATATGCTGCCTTTTAAATATGTAGTTACTCACACATGTGCCAATGAGACAACCATTCACTCACCAAAGCACCCATACAGCTGTTTCCACATACACCCAGTGAATCAACCACTCACACATCTATGCAAAGAGTCCCACACCTCCCACTCACCCACCCACCCACACACACTCTGACACCTATACAAATACTCAGGCAACCAATCAGTAACCCATATAGACACTCATGTAGCTACTTACCAACCCATGCAGCAGCTTACACAACAGGCAGACTGATAGACATTCACACAATTTAGTCACTAACCCATGCATTCAGTAAGATACATTTAATCACTCACTTATACAGTCAGTCACAAACCTATTAAATCCTCCATCCATACACTTATACACCCACTCATTCTTCAATACACCTTGGCATATGTTTATAAAACATATTTAAACTTTATAGAAACACACAGTCACTGGATCATGTCATCAGTGATGTCATCAGTGATGTCACTGACCATGTCATGAATGATGTAATATGTGACGTCATCAGCAGTGCATTGCGGGGGCACGAGTTATAGTTAGCTGAACTAACTATAGCGGCGGAATTTCTATGGTTTTGTACGAGTGAAATGTCCAACTAACTATAACGTCCCTGAAACCTCTGGTTTTTTCAATGACTATAGATATGTGTATGTGTATATGTACATGTGTATGTGTACAAGTGCATATGTATGTGTATGTATATGTATGTGCATCCATACTAATATAATAAAGAGAGAGCCCAAACCTTTGAGGCGGGTAATCTCAGGAACCACAGCACCAATCGCAACACCCAATACAGCGTTGTAAAGGGCAGTTGCAGCAGAAGGACATAGGCTATGCAGACGCCCACCATATACATTTAAAAGGTAAAAGAACCGTGCCTGCAAAGTAGTCCCTTTTGGGCGTGTCTGCGTTGTGCTGTGGGCGTGTGCTGGGGGTGTGACAAATGCTGGGGGCGTGTGGTACGTTCCGCCCTTCATTCCATGTCTCATATCGTGTGCTGGGGGCGTGTGCAGGGCGCGGGCTTACCGAAAAAAAAGCGAGCGTTGTGCCCAATATTTCATTGTTTTTTCTTCCCAGGTTCTGTACATTCCAGCTCCGGGTGTCCACACTGCTCCCTTTAAATACCCCTGCACCCCATAATCCTAACCCACCCGTACTCCTTAAAATACCCCAACACCCTTAAACACTGACCTATCTTAACCCTATAAATATACCCTGTACCCCAAAACCCAAACCTATCCCTAAAAATACCCCTGTACCCCAAAACCCAAACCTAGCCCTGAACCCTAAAACTACCCCTGTACCCCATAACCATATCTGAACCCTTTAAATACACAAACGCCTCTAAACATATACCTCAGTACCCCAAAACATATACCCCTATACCCATACTTACCTTATCCAAACATTAAAAAAACCATGCTTTTACCATTCATGCAATTACAAAGAATTTCGGTGTAAATATATGCGTGGTAAAAGCATATAAAATGTAATGCCATGCGTTATAATGGCATTGCGGAGACATGGTACTTTCGTAATGAAAGTATGCGGAAAGAAAGTTGCGGAATAATGGGTGTTTACCCTCCCCCGGTAAGTACATTGGTGGCACGGCGGCCCACATCTCAAGCAACATACTCATATTTTTTCACCACCGATTTGAAAAATGCACAGGTCTCTCTCATTGATGGCCAGCACCGACATACACTTTTAGACACACCTCCCGCCACAAGTTCTAGAATTGCGAATTTAGAGCTGGAGAGCTACGTTCAACTCTCTGCATCAGCTCAACATCCTGTGATTCCAGGCAAATCGCTTTGTCTCCCCGTGCCTACCACAAATGAATGTGTTCTTCTGTAATGTAAATTGTGCTCATGCCATGTTGTCGAGTTCGCGCTATATAATACTGCAAGGAAAAATAAAGTAGGGAAACTCGAGTTCACGCACTACTGAACGCGCACTCTTAAGTGCATCAGCAGTGCACTGTGAATCGGAGCGTTTCACAGGCCTGTCACAGATAAGAAATGCTATCAAAACTAAATCCTACAAAACTATATACTACTGGCCGGCAGTAATTCATACCCGGACAACGTCGGGACGGGCTGCTAGTATGTGTATATGTGTATATGCAAATATGTATGTGTATATGTGTATGTGTATATGCTATGTGTGTGTGTGTATGTATATGTATATATATACCCTACTGGCAGTCGCCAGGAGGTAGTTATAGTTAGAATCTAGTTTCCATAGGAAAAGCTTTTTTTGATTTGCTAATATCTTTTGCGCCGTTTGACGAATCTTTGTGAAATTTTCAAAACGAATGGGTCGGCCCTCTCAGTTTCTCTGTTGAAAGTTTCGGGGTGATTCGTGAAGAGGGAGCCGAGAAAAAAGGGGGTTCCCAAAGCGCGTTTTCACCATGTTAATTTCCATAAGAAATTTTGACTACAGCCCGAACTGCTGAACGGAATTACACCAAATTTGGCAAAAAGGTAGCTCTTGGTTCAGAAAGCGCCCTTTTTTAAATGGTGTAAATCCGTCAGTAGTTTTTGAAATATCAAACGAAAAAGAAATATAGATATCTGGGTGGAGCCTACCCACACATCTCCTCCCGAGCATGAGCTTCATTCTAATTGGCTGCCAACACGCCAAACAAGGAAGTGTTGTCCGCCATCTTGTTCCTCGCATCGAGTGAAAATCAAAAAGGTGAGGCATACATTGCAAACAAGAAAAGGGGGCAGGGTAAAAACACACTGACCCCCCAGGTCTGCTCGGGGGGTCCCACAGGGAACCCAGGCCCAAAAAAAGCATATTTTTTTTTTTTGCAGGTGGTCCCTGTGATGGCCCTGGGGACCGCCACCGCCCAGGGCCGGCTCCTGCAATCGCCCCACCCCCGGAACATTGCCGTTTGCTATGACCGGGCAGGAGCACAGCTCCCGCCCGGTCATAGCAAACTCTGTTTCAGTTTTTGGAAGCGATTGTGTCCAAAAACCGAAGCAGAATTGCTTTTGCACAAGGGGAGCTGCATGTTAGCAGCTCCCCGTGTGCAAAAGTAATGCCGGCTCCTGCAGGAGGTGGGGAGCCGGCTGGGACCGTCAGGGCATCGGGGCTCCCCCAGGGTCCCCACAGTGAGGCCAGGTCCCGGGGGATGGAGTCCCCGTTGCCAGAAGTGGCCCGGGAGGGGCCACGCGGCCCCCTCCCCTTTATTTATTTATTTTCTTAGATGGTGTTCCGGGGCCAATAGTGGCCTGAGGAGGGGGGCCACGCGGCCCACCTCTAAAATTAAAAATAAAATGTGGCCTGGCCCTGCAGGATGGTGTTCCTGGGCCAGAAATGTCCTAGGGAAAGGGGGACACGCGGCCCCCATTCTCGTAAGTAAATAAACAAGCACTGGCGTTGCCAATAGGTCTCGCAGTAGGAAAGTTGAAGCTATTGGTTTTGTAAATGACAAAGCCCTTTATGTTTTTAAAATGAAAATAAAAATAAAAGGCATTGTTATTTGCAATTGTAATAGCTCCAACTTTCCTACTGCGAGACCTATTGGCAACGCCAGTGCTTGTTCCTTCTTAAAGTGAGGTTGCGGCCTGCCACACCGTCCGCTGTGTCAAATTGTGCAGGCTGACGTCACTCCCTCCCCCCTCGAGTATACAGACCCCTCCCCATGGAGATTGGTTAGAAATACAATACTTTTAGCTGGAAAACAAAAGTGCGTTTCTCGGAAGTTTTAGGAAGCGAAATTGCCACAGCCCATTACAAAACTGTCACCTTTGTGAATTCTAAAGCTGAACAAGATGATGAAACAACTTGCTATAAAAAGTAACTTTAAAAACGTGGTTGAAAACAATTAGAATTAAAAAAAAATAGAAGGGAAAAATTTATGTAAAAGAACATATTTCACGGGCAGGGCTGGCGCAGAGGCTGCGAGTTTGGATCTGCTATCTGGAGTCTGGGTGGGTTGTGTTATGCGGCATTGGAGTGGGTGTGTTATTATGCAGAGTCTGGCTTCGATGTGTTATCTGGGGTCTGGGTGGCAAATGATATGTGACATTGGAGTGGGTGTGTTGTTATGCAGAGTCTGGTTTGGATGTGTTATCTGGCATCTATGCAGAATTCGAAGGGGGGAAACGGAGACGTCGGAGAGTGACTAAGAAAGAAGCAGAGGAAGTGAGACAGGATGGAGATTCGAAGGGGGGAAACGGAGACGTCGGAGAGTGACTAAGAAAGAGGCAGAGGAAGTGGGACAGGATGGAGAGAGGGTCAAGGCCGAGGAATAGGAAAGATAGGCACATGACGAAAGAGAAATTAGGGTAGACTGAAAGGAAAGAGGGGGGGGAGAAGGTCACAAAAGAAAGACTGGCAGTGAAACAGAGGCGGAGGAAACTGAGGAGGCAGAGTGCGAACACAGAGTAGAAAGGTTTGTGGGAAAAGGCAGATTGTGATAAAGCAGAGACGTATAGACAGACGGACGGAGGTGCGGAAATGTTAACAATGGGATAAGACGGGTAGGAGATGAAAGGCAAGAACAAAAAAATGTGAACAAATGCGTGCGCCGGGAAACTGAGCCATGAATAATTAGGGGAGGAGAAGCCGAGAAGCCGCAGAGCGCACGCTGGGCGAAGCCCTTTGATGTGCTGTTGTGCGGCCGTTAAAAAAAAAAAAAATGCAATTAGGAGGAGGGAGGCTGATGCGCGTGCTTTTTTGGTCACGTGATTCACGTGAACTTAAAGAAAACCGCAGCAAGAAGCCCTTGGTTTGACGAGGATTTTGAGGACATGAATTCTCGCTCCGCTTGCGCGCATTGATAGGTCGCGAGACCTAAAAAGACCACGTGTTCTAACGCTCAGCCTTTCATCTTTTAGGAGCAGGCAATCATGCTGCCACATCAGTTTGGCAATTTTAGACTTTAAACTACTGCTTAATTTGAGCCGGGGTTTACCAGTGCGCACATGGGCACTTAATAATTAGCACTTGCTCTTTGGGTGTGCTTTGTAACAGACTTGTTAGGGGATATGCTGTTTCAGTTTTATAGCACACAACACACAAACTGGGGAGTGTAATGATGCTAAGGCACAAGCCCACATGGACGGACAGCTCAGTGTGAAGAGCCTGCTGCAGAAACCTCATGTTCTAGCGCGCTGGCAACCATGCTGCTACATCAGTTTAGCAATTTTAGACTTTAAACTACTGCTTAATTTGCGCCGGAGTCTATCAGTGCGCACATGGGCACTTAATTATTAGCACTTGCTCTTTGGGAGTGCTGTGTAACAGACTTGTTAGGGAATATGCTGTTTCCGTTTTATAACACACAAACCGGCGAGCGTAATGATGCTAAGGCACAAGCCCACATGGACGGACAGCTCAGTGTGAAGATAGCCTGCTGCAGAGACCACGTGTTCTAGCGCTCAGCTATCAATCAATAGCTATGCACTTATCCAATCAATCTATGAATACTCATACAGTTATAAAATCACCATGCACTATCCTTGCACTCCTCCAATGACTGAGGCAGTACTCCTGCACTCCTACCATCACCCAGATACTAACCATGCACTCGTACAATAATCCAGGCATTACCCATAAACTAATGCAATCAGTCAAGCATTAACAATGTAGTCTTCCAATCACTCAGACATTACCCACGCACTCGGACATTACCCACACACTCATGCAATCACCCATGCAGTACCCATGCAATCTTCCAATCACACAGTTACTATCCAAGCCCTCATGCAATCACTCTTCCACTACCAAAGCACTTATAAAATCACTCCGGCAATACCCATGCACTCCTTCAATCACCCAGGCTCTACCCATGTATTCATGCAATCACCAGGCACTACTTATACACTCATGCAATCACCAGGCACTACTTATACACTCATGCAATCACCCAAGCATTACACATGCACTGATAAAATTAACGAGGCATTACGAAAGCACTCTTCCAATCACCCAGGCACTACTCATCCACTGATAAAATTATGCAGGCACTACCTATGCACTGCTGCAATAACCCATGCACTACCCACGCACTCCTGCAATCAACCAGCTAGTAACCATAGACGTATCCAAGCATTCCACCAATACCCAAGCACTTATAAAATCACCACACCACTCTTCCACTCTTGTAATCTACTTGACACAACCTAAACTAATGCATTCAGTCAAGCATTACTCATGTACTCTTCAAATCTTCTATACATTACCTCCATACTCATGCAATCACCAAGACATTAACCATGCAGTTACAAAATCACCCAAGCACTACCCTTGCACTCCTCTGATCACTCAGGCACTACTCATGCAATAACTCAGGCACTACTCATGCACTGCTCCAATCAACCAGGCACTGCCCATGTATTTTCCTAATCACCCAGACACTACTCATTCACTCCTTCAATTAACTAGCCAGTAGACATGCCCTCCTCCAATCACCCTGGCACTAGTCCTGCACTTATGCTATCACCAAGGCATTACCCATGCACTCATACAATCACTCAGGCACTACCCATGCACTCATGCAATCCCCCAGGTACTACCCATGCACTCATGCAATCCCCCAGGTACTACCCATGCACTCATGCAATCCCCCAGGTACTACCCATGCACTCATGCAATCCCCCAGGTACTACCCATGCACTCATGCAATCCCCCAGGTACTACCCATGCACTCATGCAATCCCCCAGGTACTACCCATGCACTCATGCAATCCCCCAGGTACTACCCATGCACTCATGCAATCCCCCAGGCACTACTCATACACTCATGCAATCATCCAGGTATTTCCTATAAACTCATGAAAGCACCCAGGCATTACCCACGCACTTACAAAATCACTCAAGCAATACCCATGCACTAACAAAAACACCCAGGCATTACAAAAGCACTCTTCCAATCAGCCCGTCACTATTCATGCACTGATGTAATATCTCAGTGACTACCCATAAAGTACTCTGTTCACCTGTGCACTACCCACGTACTCCTCCGATCACACAGCTACTAGCCATACAGTTATCCAAGCACTCCACCAATACTGAAGCATTTATAAAATCATTGCACACTACTCTTGCACTCTTACAATCACCCAAGCGCTATCCATTCACTCATGCAATCATCCAGGCATTACTCATAAACTAATACAATCAATCCAGCATTACCCATGCAGTCTTCCAATCAAGTATACATTACCTCTGCACTCATGCAATCACCAAAGCAGTAACTAAGCATTTTTTAAATCACCCAGGCACGACTCATGCACTCTTCCAATCATCCAGTACTAATTGACTCATGGAATAACACAGTGGTACTAAAGGGGGCGGTGATGGATGGAGCATCTGAATCAATCAAACACACACACCCAGTCAATCTGGGTTTGATCCATCACCGTTCTTTAGCCCACTCTGCCACCCCAGTTCAGACATGGCTATATGCAAATCAGTCTGACCCTGTGCCTCATGGGAACAGTCCAGCCCGAACTGCCAAGCCATGCCTTCCCTGGACCGGAAACAAGCTTCCGAGGACCGGTTTCTGGCATTACAGCCGTCTTCAGCCTGGCTTGCTTGAATCCAGTTGCAAAGTGAGCAAGGGACTCATGTCTGAGCATACCCTGCACACTTATGGCGGCCAAAGCGGTACAAAAGGGGATGGTGATGGACGGAGCATCTGAACCAATCAAACACTCACACCCAGTCAAAAGATCTGGGTTTGATCCATCACCGTTCTTTAGCCCACTCTGCCACCCCAGTTCAGACATGGCTATATGCAAATCAGTCTGACCCTGCGTCCATCACCACCCCCTTTTGTACCGCTTTTGGCCGCCATAAGTGTGGCAGGGTATGCTCAGACGTGAGTCCCTTGCTCACTTTGCCACTGGATTCAAGCAAGCCGGGCTGAAGACGGCTGGAATGCCAGAAACCGGTCCTCGGAAGCTTGTTTCCGGTCCAGGGAAGACATGGCTTGGCAGTTCGGGCTGGACTGTTCCCATGAGGCACAGGGTCAGACTGATTTGCATATAGCCATGTCTGAACTGGGGTGGCAGAGTGGGCTAAAGAACGGTGATGGATTAAACCCAGATCTTTTGACTGGGTGTAAGTGTTTGATTGATTCAGATGCTCCGCCCATCACCACCCCCTTTTGTACCGCTAATGAAATAACACAGGCACTATCCATTAACTGCTCCAATCACGCATGTACTACCCATGCACTCCTGCAATCACTCATTTACTAGCATGCACTTATAAAATCACCATACACTATGCTTGTACTCCTTCAATCATCCAGGCACTACCCATGCACTTCTCCAATCACTCAGTCTGTATCCATGCACTCATGCAATCCCCCAGGCATTACCTATTCACTCCACCAATCACCAGCACTACCCATGCACTCAAATCACCACGGACTACCTTTGTACTCATGCAATCACCTAGGCACTACTCGTGCAGTTACAACATTACCCAGGCATTACCCATGCACTCCTTCAATCACCCAGGCATTACCCATGCATTCATGCAATCACCCAGGCACTACTTATACACTCATGCAGTCATCCAGGTATTACACATGCACTTACAAAATTAACGAGGCATTACGAAAACACTCTTCCAATCACTCAGGCACTACCCATGCACTCATGCAATGAACCAGGCATTACCCATACTCTCATCCAGTACCGGTCGGCAAAAATCTTGACTTTGCAACAAGGCCTCTTTCTGCACCTCTGATGGTTCTTTCTGCGTGTCTCTTGCTTCTTTCTGCACCTTTCTTCCTCGTTCTGCATATGCCCTACCTATGTAGGCATAGTTAGAAATTAGTATTTAAAAAACCTTTGAAATTCACTAAAACATATGTTTCAGGGACATTATAGTTGGAAATTAGCATCTAAAAAACCTTTTGAAATTCACAGAAAAAACCATAGGTTTCAGGGACGGTATAGTTAGAAATTAGCATTTTAAAAAAACCTTAGAAATTCACTGAAAAAACCATAGGTTTCTAGGACGTTATAGTTGGAAATTGGCATTTAAAAAACCTTTAAATTTACTGAAAAAAACATAGGTTTCAGGGACATTATAGTTGGAAATTAGCATTTAAAATACCTTTGAAATTCACTGAAAAAAATATAGGTTTCAGGGACGGTATAATTAGAAATTCTCATTTAAAAAAACCATAGAAATTCACTGATAACCATAGGTTTCAGGGACGTTCTAGTTAGTTGGACATTTCACTCGTACAAAACCAGAGAAATTCACCCGTTCTAGTTAGTTGAGCTAACTATAACTCACGCCCCAGCAATGCACTGCTGATGCTGTCACATATTACATCATTCATGACATGGTCAGTGACATCACTGATGACATCATCCACGTGATATCTGATGCACCTCCCCACACCCTAATATATCCTTTGGTACACCCACATTAAAATGCAGATTACCGTTTTTGAAACCATAGACGCACCAATGCCAGTTACTACATACCCACTCACCAATTCCTAGGTCTACACACATGTCCACTCCTTCATCCATACAGTTACTCATACATGCAGTCACTCATCAATACAGCACTATCATATGTACTCCTACAACTATACAGACACTCACTCACCCATAGTTACTCACACACCTTGTCAGTCGTGCAAAGAATCAAACGCACTCCCATTTACTCACCTATACAGTTATACACACACACCACTTTGCTTACTTACGCTCTTCTACACTCACTGACACAAGCACACACTCATCCATACAGCCACTCTCACAATCACTAACTCTCACATAGTCATGTATATACTCCAACACTGACTTAAACTGCCTTTCACATAGGTAGTTACTCACACATGTACCACTTAGACATCCATTCACTCACCAACACACCCATACACACACTCACTCACTCACTCACCCACCCATACAGCCCATACAGCCCTTCACAGATGCTTTCTTGAACCCATACACCCAGTGAATCACCTACTCCCACATCTATGCACAGTCACACACCCCCACCCACCCACAGACACACCCGGCACGCATACAGCTACACAGACAACCAATCAATAAAAGATTCAGTAAGACACGATTAATCACTCACTTATACAGTCAGTCACTCACCTACTAAATCATCCATTCAGACCCTTACACACCCACTTGTTCTTCAATATACCTTGGCATATATATAAAACATATTTAAACTTTACAGAAACACATGGTCACTTGATGATGTCCTCAATGATGTCATCAGTGATGTCGTCACTGATGTCAATCAAATCAAATCAGCTTTATTCGGTCTTTTAAATTTAAAACCATAAAAGCAACAAAAAGAAATACATACATGTATATAGAATTCAACAGTTCATTACAATATTAAGAAAAAGCGGATATTTAAAGTAAACTAAAATCAACCTGGTACAAAATAAAAACACATGATAGACAGAGTCCCCTATCACCAATTGTTATAGTTCGGTACTCTGGGGCCGGGGTAAAGATCAAACAAGTCCCAAATAGAAATGGGACCATCTCCAATTTTGGGCTGGGAAAATCTTAAAAAGGGAACAATGTTCCTGTGTTTGAATTTGATTAGTATCAGGTCTCCCGGAATGTCTTTGGGCAACATCCCTAGCCATCCCACCCTCCTGACGCTCAGGATTCCGCCATCTAAGTCAGGTGGCAGCGGTCTATTGTTATTAAGCCAAAAGATGGCTTTATGCAGCAGATCCTGGCTTGTTTCATGTTTGCCCTGACTAAGTTCAGGGACCCCGAAGAGAACAGTCACATAGGGGGCGGCTTCAGGGGGTAAGTTTATTCGATGTCTTCTTTCTTGAGGGAGCCTAGGAGCTTTACAAGGGAGATGAGTGGGCTTCAAAGTAGCATTCCGGTCACTAGGAATGGGTATGCTGAGAGAGGAATCAATTGTTCGTTGTACAATGGACCTGGGATTCACAAGATTGGTAGAGGGCGTAGGACAAGAGGGAATAGCAGTATTTACAGTTGATGGTAGAATCCTTTGTACTATTTTTTCAACCTCAGACAGCCTATCTCCCAGTTCCTTAATTTTTGAGAGCAGGGGTGATAAAGCCGTGTTCAACAATCGCTCAAAATTGGCCAGTAGGGTCGATTGGAGAGGGGAAACAGAGTCATTTGATGTAGTCCCCGCCTTAAACGGCGTTGATACGCTTGGGTTGGCGGGGGAAAAAGACGAGCTACAGCACATACGGGCGGCATTTGATGAAATCACCTCATTGCTCCTCCTTTTGCTGATTGGTTCCCGCGACGGTGTGTCAGCCTGGGGCAAGATTATTTCAGGGTCCTGGGGAGTACAGTCTATAAGGTCCATATCTCTGTACACTGTAGGGGGAGTAGAGATATCAGGGACATAGTTTGTGCCACACAAGGCACTCAGATCTTCCCAGATAGACATAGTAATTAAGCTAAGAGGGCCCCAACACGTCACTAGGCAAATCAAAAGACGATTGAAAAGGGTAAATTGTCTCTGTACCTCTTCCTTTGATGGAGCCAAGAGGGGTGGCCCGTCCCGTCCTCCTCCGGTCCTCTGAGGGCCACAGAGGGCCCGCCCTTTGCCCGGGCTTCGCCCGGCTAGTCCCGCGACGCGGAGGGAGCGTCTGACCTTTTGTAGCGCCTCCGGGCGCGATCCTTTCCAAACCGTAAGTCCCCGCAAAGCTCTCTGGGAGCTGTAGTCTCTGGCCGCAGGATGGTGGAGGAAAACGGCGTGGAGACTACAGCGTCTGGCACCCAGGAGCGACCCCCGCAGGACAGCGTCTATCAGGGCGGCAGCAGGTAAGGTTGGCCCCCTTCCACTCCGGAAATGCCCCCCGCTCCTCCGAGGGAGCGTCTGACCTTTTGTAGCGCCTCCGGGCGCGATCCTTTCCAAACCGGAAGTCCCCGCAAAGCTCTCTGGGAGCTGTAGTCTCTGGCCGCAGGATGGTGGAGGAAAACGGCGTGGAGACTACAGCGTCTGGCACCCAGGAGCGACCCCCGCAGGACAGCGTCTATCAGGGCGGCAGCAGGTAAGGTTGGCCCCCTTCCACTCCGGAAATGCCCCAGTGATGTCACTGACAATGTCATGAATGATGTAAGATGTGCGTCATCAACAGTGCATTGCGGCGGCGCGTTTTATAGTTAGCTCAACTACCTATAATGGGTGAGTATCTCTGGTTTTGTACGAGTGAAATGTCCAACTAACTATAACGTCCCTGAAACCTATGGTTTTTACAATTGAATATAGATCTACTATGACTAAAGTATATTGACCACTACCTCTATCAATGTCCGTGTGAGTACTGGGACACCCCATCCGGGGTAGCTGTGCGCTTTTATAAGCTTCTTTATTATTAATATTATTATTATATAGATATTTGCCTAGCCCCGGGGGATGAGGTTCCCGGGGCAGAAAAAGTACCCCCTCCTTTTGAATTATATATAAAAAAAAAAAAGTCGCGGGGCCCCGTTTTATTTAATTAACATTTTTTAAACAAGCATTTACAATGCAATGGTTTTGCCTTTGACAAAGTTAGAGCTATTGGCATTGTCAATGACAAATGTTTTATTTATGTGTTGGTTTTAAAAACAGATAAATTAATGGCCTTGTCATTTACAATGCCAATAGCGTAATCTCACGCAAATGGACGATGGTTACAAAAATTTTTGAAAAGTGCTCTATAGAATCAGGAGGAGACTGGGAGGGATAATGAATAGAGATAGAGCCAAGAAGGAAAAACAAATTAGGGTGAGAGAAAGTGGTGCATTGGAGAGAGTTAACAGTGTGTTGAAGGGAGAGTGAGTGACGGGATGAGAGTATGAGCAGAAGAAAGAGAGGCAGTGAGAGAAGGAGAGTGTGGTGAAAGGGAAGAGTGAGTGACGAGATGAGAGTATGAGCAGAAGAGAGAGAGTCAGTGAGAGAAGGAGAGTGTGGTGAAAGGGAAGAGGGAGTGACGGGATGAGAGTATGAGCAGAAGAGAGAGGCAGTGAGAGAAGGAGAGTGTGGTGAAAGGGAAGAGTGAGTGACGGGATGAGAGTATGAGCAGAAGAGAGAGAGTCAGTGAGAGAAGGAGAGTGTGGTGAAAGGGAAGAGTGAGTGACGGGATGAGAGTATGAGCAGAAGAGAGAGAGGAAGTGAGAGAAGGAGAGTGTGGTGAAAGGGAAGAGTGAGTGACGAGATGAGAGTATGAGCAGAAGAGAGAGAGTCAGTGAGAGAAGGAGAGTGTGGTGAAAGGGAAGAGGGAGTGACGGGATGAGAGTATGAGCAGAAGAGAGAGAGGAAGTGAGAGAAGGAGAGTGTGGTGAAAGGGAAGAGTGAGTGACGGGATGAGAGTATGAGCAGAAGAGAGAGGCAGTGAGAGAAGGAGAGTGTGGTGAAAGGGAAGAGTGAGTGACGAGATGAGAGTATGAGCAGAAGAGAGAGAGTCAGTGAGAGAAGGAGAGTGTGGTGAAAGGGAAGAGGGAGTGACGGGATGAGAGTATGAGCAGAAGAGAGAGAGGAAGTGAGAGAAGGAGAGTGTGGTGAAAGGGAAGAGTGAGTGACGGGATGAGAGTATGAGCAGAAGAGAGAGGCAGTGAGAGAAGGAGAGTGTGGTGAAAGGGAAGAGTGAGTGACGAGATGAGAGTATGAGCAGAAGAGAGAGAGTCAGTGAGAGAAGGAGAGTGTGGTGAAAGGGAAGAGGGAGTGACGGGATGAGAGTATGAGCAGAAGAGAGAGAGGAAGTGAGAGAAGGAGAGTGTGGTGAAAGGGAAGAGTGAGTGACGGGATGAGAGTATGAGCAGAAGAGAGGCAGTGAGAGAAGGAGAGTGTGGTGAAAGGGAAGAGTGAGTGACGGGATGAGAGTATGAGCAGAAGAGAGAGAGTCAGTGAGAGAAGGAGAGTGTGGTGAAAGGGAAGAGTGAGTGACGGGCTGCCGAAGATCACACGCGGTCCCTCGCCTCACGATTGGTTTCCCTGTGGCTCACATTACCCAGAGCAGTGTGTATTGTAAGACTATGATTGGGTGAAATGCACTCTGACTAACAGACAGTGACCTAAAAAAAACAAGCATTTGCAATGCAATAGGTCTCGCATTTACGCGAGTTTAAGCAATTGGCAGTGTAAATGACAATGCCTTTTATTTATGTTTTAAAAACGAAAACAAAAATAAAAGGCATTGTTATTTGCAATGTCAATAGCTGAAAGTCGCCTAAATGTGAGACCTATTGAATTGCAAATGCTTGTTTGGATTGAGAAGGGTTGGGGAGGGGTTGAAAAGGGAAAAAGGTGGCACATCTGATCACCGTGACAGACATCTCTCACCAGCACTTTTCAGATCTCAACTGGAAACTGAATACAATTAGGTTTTTCCTGGTATGTGGACGATCGTTAAGAATTATGAGGTGCTTGGAATACAAAAGTGCAGGTACTCGCTAGTCACTATCCTTAAGTACCTGTATGTGCACCCCTGCACAGAGAAGTACAGGGACTTTTCCCTTAAAATTAAAAAAATACATGTACTCGGTATCTGTGAGTAGACACTGGTTTAAAGCGCTGGAGTAAGCTCCATCTGTGTAGTGCACATCCACAATTTCCTATGGCCTTGTAGTGCTGTTTAGAATGACGTTTTCGGTACGGTTCTGACACTCTTCCTCCCAGTATATCAGTGTGCCTACAGTGATGTGAATGATTGGAGTGTTGTTGGGCGCAATGACATTGAGCCTTCAGCAGCGCGTATTCAGTATGTAGTTTATTGGAAGTAAACCTGTGAGGGTCGACCTAGGTGCAAGGCAGCCAGACTCCTGCAGGATGCTCAGGATGTCCACATTAGATATATTTACGTAATTAAATAGAAATAATCTAAATGAAAACTATTTACAAAGGCAGCGGTTATCAGGAAAAAAATATGCAGGACCTAGCCTTCCTGGACCTGTGTTAAACACCCCTTGAAAGCACAGACCCAGTGATTAGCATTTATTTTGACTGACCAAGTTCAAGTCATAACAGGTGACCTTACATGCCCTTTGACCCGCAAATGACATTGCAGTGCTGAATCGTAGTTTTACCTTTAACCCCTAAATAACATCCTTTGTTTTTGTTCCAAAAGGGTGATGTGGTGGAGGGGGGTCGGCAAGGTGTTGAAACTACAGCACCCATGTTCACCAACGAGTGGATGCCAAAGTCCTCTACAGTAAACAAAATATATTGCAACTTTGGGTAGCACGGAGGCAGATAACCAGATCTTAGAGAAACTTGCTCCCAACAATGACATCAATATGTGGCCTAGTGCCCTGGAGCCTAACATGTGACCCCTCCAACTGTGGTTCCCAAGGTCTGTGAACCAGAATAATATATACAATTTCCTATTGAAGTAAAGTCTACAACCACAGTATTACGAGCTGGCCAACTTATGTGTGCCTGATCCTCGGCATTTGTGCTGTATAAAGGAAGGCCCTTTGGTTATGCCTGATATGAAAGCAGAGCCACAGCAGTTGCTCTAATGGTGCTGGTGCATCTAGAGGCCTGTCGCTGCCTCTGATTTACAGCTGGCCGTGATTATGAAGATTGCAGCTTGCAGCTAAGAGACATTAGACTCCCTCACTCACTCTGCAAGCTTTAAGGTGGCCACCTGACTCCAGCTCATTATGAACACTGCTTGCAGCCCTGAGCTTTTGTGTGGGAGCATAATGCATTCTGGGTGTTGTAGTCTTGTTTTGCTTACATTGAACAAATTAGACTAACACCTTAAATCAGACATCTGTAGATGAAAATGTCAGCCCCACAAACAGCGGCTGTAATGACCTAAAGTCAGGGGGTCACCCTGGCAGGATTCAGACATCATGAGACTTCAAGCATCTAAGACCATTCACCTGCCGAGTGAGAGCAGGCTGTGTGCAATGCTACCAATTCAGCACTTTCAAGATTTATATCACAATATTTTGCCCTTTAGTTTGGTTTTGCAGCATCTTTCGCGTTATTTTGTTTTATTAAAAGTCTAATCCTTTATTGTTCCTTTTCAGTTTCTGTCTTCTTTCGTTGCCTTTGGACTGGATGAACACATAATACACTTTTTGGTGTGACGACTCTGGCTGAGAAGCACTGCATCGCCATAGCAAACCAGGTGCAACGAGTTGCACGGGCATAAGTGCACTCTGAAAAGAGAGGCATCCCCGTTCGACCATCATTGTCCTCCACATTCATTTACTGGAGTATCAGTCTGAACTTGTCGTCGTGGAAAACATATTTCCCGTTCCTTCTGGACTGTGGCGAATTGGCTCATAGAATCACGTCTAATAATAGTTGTGTCTGTTACAAGGTCAGAAGTGGCATTCGCTCGAAAACAGGGGCAGATTGCAGGACAGAAACAATATCCAGCGCCCCCTTTGCAGAAACATATCAGCAGATGTAGACAAGATTTTAATGGCTACATAAAGAGAAATGCATGACAAGCTCATTAGGGGGAGGATAATAGCCCAGCAGGATGCTGGGAGGGGACAATATATCAATGTCTGGTTTGTTACAGCTCCGCCAAGGGCTGGAGTTTGCCCCCTCACAATCTTTCACTCGGTTTCTATTGACCTGCTTTTCTGTAATGCTTCCCCACCACGGGCCTCCCGGCCTCCTTTCAGCTGCCTCACAATTGCTGACTTAACTCTCTGAACGCGGGCGAATCCGGCCCGCTCGGTGACAGTAATAAACAAGCATTTGACAAATACATCACCGCAATGAGCAAAACAACACTTACTGTCCGAAAAAAAGGATGGCGTTCAACTGGGGCCTCGGCGGGACTGGGGCTTTCCCCGGGGCTCCTCCTTCGCTCGGGAGCTCCTCCGGATGACGTGGCGGAGGCTCGGCCGGCTGGGCCAATCCCAGCGCGGCCCTGGCTGGAGGCACACGGCTGCTTCCCTATACAAAACGGTGGCGGAGTTCGCTAAATGCCCCCGCACAAGCGCACATATTACCATCTACCTGAAGGTAAGCGGCGCGAGAATGTTACTGGGACGAGAGACCCGTTTAACCCCGAGTCTACTTCATTTGCGATACATTTACCCGCACGCATGCTCAGAAGTCTTTTTTCCTCTCCGATAGCGTCGTCACAGCAGTTTATCATGAGGTTAGGAGGAGACCGAAGAGCCCACGTCTGAACGTTTGCATTGCGTAGGGTAGCTTTATAGATACATCGTCATTATTTCATGGCAGCTTTATAAATACATCGTCATTAATTCATGGCAACATTTAGAGTGCCGTCAATGGCGGACCAGATTCGGGGGCGTTCTCGGCTTTTGGCTGACGTAGCGTGACGTCGGCAAAAGCCAAAGAATCGCGGGAACGCCCCCGAATCTGGTCCGGCATTGACGGACAGGCCCCTCGTCCAATGGCTAGGTTCCATTTATGGAGCCAGCCAATAAATGACGAGGGCCGACCCAAACCCCACTACAGTTCTCATCAGGTTTTCGCCTGCGCGAAAAAGCTGCGCAGAGCGCAGCTTTTGCCAGGCAAAACCTAAAAAGGCTCATACCCCGTGGGATAATAAAAAGCCAGCAACTCGCCAGAGGCCCACCCCCTTTCTCCAGCACTCTGCAAACGTGCCTCATGGTGCACTTCTGGATGGGGAATGAAGTCCCCTTGGCTGCTGAATCCTTTGGGGCCAACAAGACCTCCAGTTAGCCCCACACAGTGAGATTGCTGAAAGGTGGTCAGAGGCCACGCCCACTTTCTTCCCCACTCTGCAAGAACGCCTCTCAGCGCATTGCTAGTGGGGGGATAAGGCCAACTCAGTGCTAAAGTGGACTGCTTCCATAAGTAATAGTGTGCCAGGAGGTGTGTTTGTAGGGTGGTAGAGAAAGGGGGCATAGCAACCGAAAACCTCTTTGCAAACCTACTGTGTGGGACTTGCAGGGTGGGTTATTTGGCCCCCAAGGACCCTCAATAGCCAAGGGGACTTCATCCCCCCCGCTAGTAGTGCGCCAAGAGGCGCGTTTGCAGAGTGGTGGAGAAAGAGAGCGTGGCCTGCTACAAGTCCCACACGCGGATTTGCTAAGAGGTCTTCAGAGGCCATGCCCCTTAGCTGAGCTAACTACAACCCCTCCCCTTCAATGCACTGCTTATGACCTCACATATTACATCACTCATGCCCAGGTTAGTGACATCCCAAATGACATGTCAAATGACATCACTGATGACATCGTCCCCAGAATCTGATGCACCCACTCACACCCCCAGTATAACCTTTCAAACGCCCACTCCAACACTACCATTCTCCAAACCATTGACACACCCATACCAGTGCTTACACACCAACTCACTGATGCATAGGTCTTCACACACATCCACTCATCACCCATACACCAGCTCACTGACTAATACAGTCACTGATATATCTACTCATACACCCACACAGCCACTAACACACTGTCCGTCACCCATAGAGCTATTCACACACCTACTCACTCGTAGTCCATCAAACAGCCACTTCTCACCTATACAGTTACACATGCATCCACTTACTCATACAGATACTAACACATACTCACTCACCTATATAGTCACTGACACAAGCACACACTCACCCATACAGCCATTCTCACAATCACTCACTCACACATACAGTCACCCATATACAACTGACCCATCCATTCACTCACTGACACAGCCGTACACATTCATTCAACGCCTTGAGACCCTCATGGGTGAGTAGCCACTCTTTACAAACCCGGATTGATTGATTCAGCCTCTCACAGACACACTCCCTAACCCATACAGCCACTGACTCACCCACTCGCTCATCCATGCATCAGTCACGCAGCCCCCTCAACCACCCACACACACACTCATACATGTCCTCTGACAGCCAATCAATCGCCCATACAGCCACTCACGTACCCACTCACCAACCCATACATCCACTTAGACACCAACTGACAGATTGACACAGACCGTCACAAAACCTAGTCACTCACCCATACATTCTCTGAGACACCTAATCTCTCACTTGACCAGTTAGTCACGCACCCACTGAATCATCCATACCGGCACTCATACATCCACTGATTCACCAATATATCGTAGTAGATATATTTAACATTCATACACTTTTTCTAAAACACTCAGTCACTGGAAGATGTCATCAGTAATGTCATTGACTCATGAGTGTTGTAATATGTGAGGCCATAAGCAGTGGATTGTGGGGGCAGGAGTTATAGTTCGTTCAGCTAACTATAACTGTTGAAATTTCTCTGGTTTTGTACGAGTGAATCCTGTGTGTAACTAGAACATTATAATGAGAAGGACCTCGCACAGCTGGTTAAATCACAAAGTGATGAATTGTAAAGGGGTGTAGTGTGCTGCTAGAGGAAAACACTGTCTGGCCTGGCAGTGCAAAATCCGAAGGGACTAATGCTTTGCTTTCTCAACAAGGAGAAAGCGCCTCTGAGCACAACGTAGAGGACCAAATGGTCTTATTCCATCATACCGAAGTGTAGATCACAATGTAGGAAATACCAAATAGTTCATCCAAAGTTCAGATTTGTATTCAATCGTAGGTTTAAAGGTGTTAAATCATCGTTCAGAGAAAGAAAATATTCAATAACATGTCTCCATCATTGAAAAAAGTATTTAGCGATGATCACACATCCCGATGCATTTCGGGCCACGCCCTTCTTCAGGGGATTACTCTACAAAACAATCCAAATGAAACTATTCAAATACATGTCTATATGATATCAAGCAAATACAATATGTGGGGTACTCCTAAGTAGTCCCAGGAAAGAAGGTGCCAAGGAAAGAACCTAACAATAGAACCTCAACTAAAATAACAACACCTCAAGATGTGTAAAATAAACACGTGACGGGATATATCTAGATATCTATGCTATCTGTAAATTATATTCTCTGCTCAGGCACTCGTTTTCTTTTATTATTGTTTTTTTAGTTTTCTTTTTTTCATTTGATTACACATTCCCCTCTTTTAATTTGGTGATTCTTTTCCTGGTTTCTATCCCGCTTTATCATGGCGACGGTTTTTCCTGTCTTCTGTCTGTTTACATTCGGATAGTTAGTCCTCTTTTCATTTCGCTTTCACCCATACGCTATAAGCTAGTTGATCAGCGGCTTCCCCGTCTGAACTCTTCCTCTGCGGTTCTCCGCGGAGCTTGTACTTCTTCACCCGCATGTAAGTACCCGACCTGGGGACTCCACCAAACCTTTGATATTGCACGCGGTTCTCCCGAACCGTTGTCACTGATTTTTTAGTTTTTTCGATCTTTTCTGTAAAAGTGCACGCGTCCACTGCTTTACGCTTTTTGGCTCTTTCCCCGTGCATGTTCACTCGTTTCATCCTTCAGAGCACAGCACTTCAGTAACGGTGACTATTTTTCTGTGTTACATATGTTGCACGTTTTTTCATTCCCGTCACGTGTTTATTTTACACATCTTGAGGTGTTATTTTAGTTGAGGTTCTATTGTTAGGTTCTTTCCTTGGCACCTTCTTTCCTGGGACTACTTAGGAGCACCCCACATATTGTATTTGCTTGATATCATACAGACATGTATTTGAATAGTTTCATTTGGATTGTTTTGTAGAGTAATCCCCTGAAGAAGGGCGTGGCCCGAAATGCATTGGGATGTGTGATCATCGCTAAATACTTTTTTCAATGATGGAGACACGTTATTGAATATTTTCTTTCTCTGAACGATGATTTAACACCTTTTAAACCTACGATTGAATAAAAATCTGAACTTTGGATGAACTATTTGGTATTTCCTACATTGTGATCTACACTTCGGTATGATGGAATAAGACCATTTGGTCCTCTACGTTGTGCTCAGAGGCGCTTTCTCCTTGTTGAGAAAGCAAAGCATTTGTAACTAGAACATCTCTGTAACCTTTGGTTATTTCAGTGAATTTCTAAGGTTTTCGTTTTCCATTTCCTAACTATGACGTCCCTGTAACCTTTGCATCGGGATGTGTGATCATCGCTAAATACTTTTTTCAATGATGGAGACACGTTATTGAATATTTTCTTTCTCTGAACGATGATTTAACACCTTTAAACCTACGATTGAATAAAAATCTGAACTTTGGATGAACTATTTGGTATTTCCTACATTGTGATCTACACTTCGGTATGATGGAATAAGACCATTTGGTCCTCTACGTTGTGCTCAGAGGCGCTTTCTCCTTGTTGAGAAAGCAAAGCATTTGTAACTAGAACATCTCTGTAACCTTTGGTTATTTCAGTGAATTTCTAAGGTTTTCGTTTTCCATTTCCTAACTATGACGTCCCTGTAACCTTTGCTTTTTTCAGTGAATAAAAAAAAATATAAATTTGTTTTTTTTCACCGTGTCCAGTAGTCTTTTACCATCAAGACAGTCACACCAGAGCAGATATTTCCAAAATATCAGGCTGGCACAGCGGGAAACAGATAGTTGTTGTTTTGTTTTTATTATCAAAGACTGTGTCCAATACACAGACAGGGCGCCAATGCGTTTCAGCTTGCTCCTTCAAATATATATAATTATTGCAACTTGAGCATCGTATGCCAGCCAGCTCCAGATCCGGTGGTGGCTGCCTTGGGGCGGGGGGAAGGATGGATAAAATTTCTTTAAAAAAATTAACTTGCCTTCGCCGCTGCGCAGCCTCTCCTCGGTCCTCTTAGATGAAGAGCAACAGATTGCTGGTAGCACCAGAAGCACTCAGGCTCCAGTACTATCTCAGCCTTTCACAACGCTGTCTGTGCGGCCTGTTTTACCGCTCAGGCAGTACCTGGGTGCCTGGGCATGTTCTTCACCGGGCTGTGCAACACAGTCCCATTGAGAACATGCTAAGTGTGCATGACGGTTTGGCCGTCCCAAGGTACCTGGCCAAATCATCATGTGCACTCAGAGGAGTGCAAACCACTCCTCACTGCTCTACGTCACAGAGCCCAGCCCAGCCCTAGCTCAGAGTCCAGAATTGGAAAAAAAATAACGTCCTGTTATCATTAATTTTATTATTTGCACTGCTGAAATAGCAGTGGGGCGACGCTCTTTAGCGGAGGTGCCGCCACTGTCCAGATCACTGGGGGTGCCAGTGTAAAGCACTTGTGCGCCAAATCAATGCACTCCTCTCCTTCCGTACAAGACAGACACCGCACTCCTGGGCAGTTTGAAACTGGGTTTATTTTATAAATGCAGATTATGAAACATGCGCGTCAACCAGTTTCGGCGAAACTATTCAACTACATCATTGAACAATAAAATGTTTTCACATAATTCTACATTCATGATCATATACTTATTAAAATGAAAGTTTAAGCTCCTTAGTGCCATTTTTTTGTGTTTTCTGTAACTCCATCTGATTCCCAACAGTAGGCACTGTCGAATTAAATTCATGAACTTCAGTTTTCGTTTTTAGAAATATTTCATCATGAATGAAGAATTATTTGAATTTTTTTTGTTAACACACGACAATCCTCTGTAGGGTTTTGCGTGAGAACATTTTTGTATCTTGTAGAGGAAAAAGTCACAACGTATTTCCCAGAATCCTTTATTTTAGATTTTCAGCACCGTGCGTCATATATAGGTTTGTTAAGAATATATTTTTCATGTATTTACAGTTTCTGTTTTGCACATACATTTTCACTGATTAGGAATGAGATGATTTTCCTGTTTGAGCAGCTTATACAGTACTTCTAGAGTTTGCCTTATTTTTATTGTTTGTTATTTGTTCATTACTTATGTACTTTATCGGTACAGTAATTGCATAGAAATCTTGTCAGATACTGCTTTTTGATTTATCCCATTATGGACTGACGACTGGTCCAAGGGTAACAATGTGGTGACGACATTCAGATAGTAATAGGGATATCTTGTGTTGTTCAATTGTCAGGCCATCGTCCTTTGTTTTGTTGCTTTGGTGTCTGCTGAAATTAGCACCAAATGTATTTATATATGTTGAATTTCCAAACTCACTGTGATACAGACAAATTGGATTATACTTTTTAACCCGTTTTTAGGCGTTTCCTCTGTTCTCACACATATATAAATGAAAAGTATTTTTCATATGTTTTTGCTCTGAGAGTTTTCTGTAATTGTGATGGCACTCTTGAATTTTGTTGGCTTTGACAAAGACCATAAGGTTGAAACGCGTTCCCCACTGATTAAAAAAAACGTCTAGAAACAAATCCCTGGAGTGCGAGTATTCTTCTGTAAATACGGATCGACACATGGGCTTTGTGACATGCATACACACGAACACACATACTATAGTTAGGCACAGATTTCACACGTATAAAACCAGTAAAATCCAGCAATTATATTTACCTGAGCTAACTATAACTTACGCCCCCACAATGCACTGCTTACAACCTCGCATATTACATAATTCATGATATGGTCAGGGACATCACTGATGAAATCTCAAATGACATAACTGATGACATAATCCAGTAAGTGTGCATTTTTTCTAAAAGTTTGAGTGTTAAACATATGTACCAAGGTACTACAAATGTCAAAATAGTATAATTTCTGTTCTACTGAGTGATACTATTTCTAACATATGTGAGTCCCTGTGAGACTGTGTATCCGTGTCTGAGTGCCAGTATGGGTGGGTGTGTGAGTGGCTCTATTGGTGTATAAGTAGGTATGTGGGTAGCTGTGTAAGTGTCTGTGTGAGTGACTATATTGGTGGGTGAGTGGGTTTGTAAGTGTATGCTTGTGAGTGGGTGTTTGGTTAAGTGAGTTGGCGGGTGAGTGGCTGTATTGTAGAGTAAGTGTCTGAATGGATGTGTGAGTGCTTGTATGGATGTGTGAATGGGTATGTTAGTGGTTGTTTTGGTGTGCGAGTTGCTGAATGGGTGAGTGAGGGGCTTTGTTGAGGGGCCGTATGGGTGTGTGAGTGGCTGTATAGGTGAATAAGTGGGTGTGTGAGTAGCTGTTTGGGTGAGTGTGTGGCTCTGAGTGACTATATGGGTAGGTGACTGGTTGATGAGTAGCTTTAAGAGTGAGTGGTTGTTTGAGTACTTGTATGGCTCTCTGAATATAAATATAAATATGAGTGGTTGTGTGGTTGTGAGTGGATGCATGACAGGTTGTATAGGGTTGAGTGGTTCTGTGGGTGATGTAATCGGTGCTGTCACTAACCATGTTATGCATTGCGGGGGTGTACGCTATAGCTAGCTCAGATAACTATAACTGCTGAATTTCACTGGATTTGTGAGAGTGAAATCTGAGCCTAACTGTAACTTCTCTGTAACCTTTTGTTTTTTTCAGTGAATTTCTAAATTTTTTTCCCCATCTATTTCCTAACTAAAATGTCCCTCTAACCTTTTAGGTGAATTTCTAAGGATTTTTAATTTGAACAGAAACTTCTATCTAACCTTTTGTGAGTGAGTGAATGAGAGTACCCGAGTGTCTCAGTGGGTGTGTGACTGGGTGCATGAATCTTAGTGGTTGCATGAGTGTGAGTGGGTCAGTGAGTGAGTGTGTGGGTCTGTGATTAGGCGCGTGACCGGAGTGGTTTTGTGAGAGGGTGTATGAGTGTCTGTGTGGATCTGTGAGTAGGTAAGTGGGTGAGTGAGTGGCCAGGCCACATTTAAATGGGGGTGGGGAATGCACCCCCCCCCCTTCCTGGGCAGATTTTGGCCACGGGACCCCCATCCCCCTAGGCCCCGCCATAATTCGATAGGGAAGGGGGACTTCATGGCCCCTCTCCCTGGGCTGATTTCGGTGCTTGGGACCCCATCTCCTGGGGCCCACCATATACAAATGGGGGAGGGGAGCCACATGGCCCTCCTTCCTGGGCAGATTTCTGGGCCCGGGTACCCCATCCCTGGGCCTGGCCATTAACAAATGGGGGAGCGGGGCATGGCCTCTTTTTTTTTTTTTTCTGGGTTCCCTCAGGGCGCGCCCAATGACCTCCGTTTGGTACAGCAACCTCCACGGTACCTGCTTACTCCCCACCGGCATTGCTCTGAGAGACAGTGAGCTGCTGAACATGCAGCTCCCTGTCTGTCAGAGCAATCTTTTCGTCTGGTTCTCTGCCTGCTGACAGACGGAAGCTCTGCTTCAAGGAAGTGAGAGCATTATGTCCGCTCCCACTTGCTGGAAGCGGAGTGCTTTGTCTGACTTGGCGGGAGCTGTTAAAGCTCCCACTAAGTCACAGCAAACCGCTCTGTCCTGGGGTTCGGCATTGCTTGAGCTTCCCCTCGGGGGTGGCGGTTCACAGGGCCATAATTGGCTCCAGGAGGGAGTTGTGCGGCTCCCTTCCTTGATTTAGGTCAGTAGCTAAACATTAGAGAAACACGGGAGTCGGAGTTTCTTTCTTTTTTTTTTCTTTTTTGGCGAGAGCCATGGATCCAGCCGACTCCCACTGAAAAATGTAAAAAATAAAATACTTTTATTTGCCCCAGGTGATGTCCCTGTCGGACCCCCAGGAGGCCTAGGGGGAATCTGGGTATTCTACTGTGCACCCTTATAACTTTTTTTTTTTTTACGTGTTTTTGTGGAATATGGCTGAAGTAGAGTCTTAAGATGGCAGCCAAGACTTTCTGGCTGCATTGTTCGCAGCCAATCACATTTCAGCACGGGGACTGTCAGATCCTCTGAGCATCTGCATCCCTATATATCCTTATTTACTTTAATTAATTTGATAAAAACTACTGAACAGATTTACACCAAATATCAAAAAGGGTTCTTTCTGGACCAAGAGCTATCTTTCTGCCAAATTTGATTTCATTCCGTCCAGGGCTTCGGGATGTAGTCTTAATTAAATTCTCTATGGTAATAAACATGAGAAACACACTTTTTTTACCCCCCCTCCCTTTTCTTGGACCCCGCTTGACTGATCGACCCAAAGCTTTCAATGCACAACAAGAATCACTGAGAAGATATCAGTCGGCGCCAAAGATTCTATTATATATCTATCTATATCCTACAGGCGATTGCTTGTAGGTAGTTATAGTTAAGACCTACTTTCAATAGGAAGCACATTTTTCATTTTGCCAATAACTTTGGCGCCGCTTGACGAATCTCCACTAAATTTTCAGAATGTATACTTAACTCTGCTCAGCTGCTGAGTTGAAAGTTTTGGGGTAATCCGTCAAGCTGGGGCCGAGGAAAAAGTTGGGTCCCAAAACGCTTTTTCTCCATACATTTTTCAATAGGAATTTTGAACACGACGACAGCCCAAACGGCTGAACGGAATTACGCCAAACATGGCAGAAACTATATGTTGGTCCGGAAAGCATGCTTTTTGTCATTTGGTGTGAATTCGTTCAGTAGTTCGAGATGTTAAAGGGCAAAAAAAAAATAGATATATAGGGACGCAGATCCTTTCTGTGGACTCGCGGATCCTCAATCCAAAGAAAGATTGTGATTGGCTGGCTTAAACCTCACAGA
The DNA here is from genome assembly GCF_964261635.1 of Lissotriton helveticus. Classification (NCBI taxonomy): domain Eukaryota; kingdom Metazoa; phylum Chordata; class Amphibia; order Caudata; family Salamandridae; genus Lissotriton; species Lissotriton helveticus. The sequence goes on along the minus strand of NC_136065.1, from coordinate 1,586,049,936 downwards.
CCAGTTGCGACTGCCATTTTGTTTGTCTCATCTGTGGGGGGTGTTTAATATATATAGCGGCAAGAGGGGTGCAGAAATATATAGTCAGTGAAAAAAACCACAGGTTTTCAGGGATGTTCTAGTTAGTTGGACATTTCACTCGTACAAAACCAGAGAAATTCGGCCATTATAGTTAGGTGAGCCCCCGCAATGCACTGCTGATGACGTCACGTATTACATCCCTAAAACCTATGGTTTTTCAGTGAATTTCAAAGGTTTTTTAAATGCTAATTTCTAACTGCCCACATAGGTAGGAAATGTTCAGAAAGAGGAGGAAAAGCGCATAAAGAAGCAAGAGAAATTGAGAGAGGCAACAGAAGTCCAGAAAGACGAAGAAAGGTGCAGAAAGAACCAACAGAGGTGCAGAAAGAGGCCTTGTTGGAAAGAAGGATTAAAAGTGGTTCTGAAAATCTGGATTCATATAATAGTTCTGGACTCGAGAATTAAAACTTCGTCGAAACATGACGAATTTGGTATCAAAAGACCGAGAATGACGAGTACATCATGTACATGTATTTTCAGCATATTCGAGTGACGATTTCACCTCGAAATCGTCATTTACATTCCATTAATGTGTTGCCCTTTACATAGGCCTTAATCCAGTTGAATTCAACTCCACAAGGACACATACTCCTTAATCGACTTTTCCATGACCTGTACAAGTTGGAACCATTGCCCCAGGCCGAACTCGTTTGGTCAGTTCCCCTCCCAGTGGCTGAGCAAGATAGCATCTAGGCTCAACAAACCATAAAACCATTTCAGCGCGCACACCTGCCATATCTCGCTCACATCTATCTCCACTCCTTTGCTTCACTTACTTTATAGTGGGGAGGTGCCCATTTTTATTAGGGGTCCAGTGATATCTGATGAAATGTTGGGCCTTGCCAAATGATTTGTTGTAGGCAGCACGAAGTGAAATATGGACATGTCATCATGACTCTGCTTTCTCTTTGTACTAAAAGTATGTTAACGATTTACTTTACAACCAAGAATGTTTTGCCTGGAGCCCAAAATTGTGTATAAGAAGGGAAGCCTGACTTTGTAAAAGTGTGCAGTCTCCTGAGAACATACCCGTATTGTACTTCTAGGACACTTGTTACCTTGGTTGCAGCCAATAAACTAATCTTTGACTTCACCTAGAAGACTCTGAGTTTCTGTGGTCTGGATCAGGAAGAACCCGAGGTCTCTGGGTGTTGATTCCCTGGCACCGCTGGGTTACCGGTTCTGTGCCGGTTCTTAAAAACCCAGTACCTCAGTTGGCGCCCAACGTGGGGCGATTCCAGTGGTACCAGTCAGCCTGAAGATCGTGAGGAGCTTCGTGTGGAAATTCCGGAGGACGGCCAACCACCTCATCGACCCCTGCATGTCGACGTGGTCCGAAGGTCTTTGCTGCGAGGTTCCCCGCTTCCCGACGGCTACAAGGACTGCTGCCCTGGCTATTGCCCTGATTTGGACCCTTGAAGTTTGGTAGAGCGAAACACTGAGACGAGTCTTCTGGTGACGTCATCGATATTTCAGTTAAGTAGAAGTGGAGCGTCTCCCAGTCCTTAGTTGGACTTAGTTTTGGGTATCTTTGGGATACAAAGTTTTGTATCGGTACTTGCAAGCACCAAAACCGAAGGACTCGTGTATTCACGAGAAATATCGTAATCGATAATCCTTTGAAGTTTGGAACTAGACTAGAGAGCGAAGATGCCTAGTCTTAGACTTGGGAATTTGTTTTGTCTTGGTAGTAATAATAGGGACTCCCGATTGGAGGACTCATGTCCGGTTCCTCCAGTTGGAACTCCGACTTACGAGCTATATGTAAAACATGGGGTAGGCCCCATCACCTACAACGAAGTATGGATTAAATACACCAGGAAAGATGGTGTTCTAAAATGGCCCCAATATGGTAGCTTTGATTCCGAAATCTTAGACAACCTTGAAGTGAAACTCTTTAAAAAGAAAGCCCGGCCGGCGATGTTTGACTCTTTCCGCTTATGGCGTAAAGAAGCCAAACAAAAAGAAATTAAATTAGCTAAGAAAAATAAGAGAGAAGGGGGACTTTCAGTAATGCAAGCTGCTGTGCAGTATAAAGATAATGAAGAAGAGCAGATGAATGAGCAGTTGCACAGGCAACGTAAAATGGCAATAGATAAGTGTTATCCAGTTTTGCCGTCTCTTCAGCAAGAGGCAGCAAAAGAGCGTGAAAAAGACCCATTAATGTCGCATTTACTAAATTCACCACCCCCCTATGCACAGAATGCCACAGCACCCCCGCAACCTTTAGTTGCGCAAACTACGCCTCCTGCTCCTCCAAAGCACCCACCAGCTGTTCTTCAGCTGGCTCCTACTTCTTCGGTGCAGCCTCCTTCAGGCCCACCGACCACCTCTGTTTCACCTGTGTTTTCTACGATTTTGCCTACTGTACTTTTTACATCTCCTAATGCTCCCTCTACGATTTTGCCTAGTGCCCCCTCTATTTCCCCTGATACCTCTCCTGCTATCTCTACCCCTGCCTTATCTCACCCCGTTTTTCCACCTGTTTGTCCTTCAGTTTCACCTTCCATTCGGCAGAAAATGGCCAGCAATGTTACTAACCTTCTTTTACCTCTTTTCGGGTTGCCTACTACGACCCCTAACATGGGAAGAAGACAGTTGCAAAGTCAACTACCCGATTATCAAGAGAGATTCACTGAATAGTTTAGCACGGAAATGGGTCATGGACACCGTAAAATATGATGTACAGTCTGTCATGGAAGTCTTACATCAATGGGAAGCAGCGACACAGAGATATGTTTTCGAACAGATGTGTGTTTTCCTTTGCGAGGATTTAGAAGACAATGATCAGGAATGCATCCCACGAGAAATGTGTCGTGTACGGTTTAGGTTCGGAGAGGGTATGATTGTAGGTCCAGATGTGGAAAAAGCAGTTGAAATGTTGTTATCATATCGGAGTAAGGGAAGCAGTTCTGGGTCACTATCTGAATCTAATACATCCAGTAGGAAAAAGGCGCGACAATACCCTATGAGAGAAGTTCCCCCACAATGGAGAGAGGGTGACACGATTGCTGTCCCACTTATTCTGCCACACTTTCAGCGTGTATGGGTACATGTCCCAGGGAAGCAAGCTGAAGTTTTAGCACTTAAACAAACATTACCAGATCTGCGTAAAAATCCTGCAGGGTACTATAAAGAGTTGTCACAAACTGCTGGGTCATGTATAATGAATTTAGCCGATATCGATATGTTATTTGGGAATGTTGTTCCACAGCCTTTATGGGGTAAAATTCGTCATATAGATCATGACCAGGAATTAGGTGACACATGGGCTAATATTACTGCTGCAGATGCCCGACAAGTTGGTGGTGCCAAGCCTGAGCCTTTGATAGCAGAACTCCCTGGTAAAATAGTAGATTACATGAAAACGATAATGCCTGCAATACGTGTAAATTGGGATAAGTTGTCTGCATGCAAGCAAAAGAAAGAAGAAACAGTCTCAGATTTCTTCACCAGATTTGAAGAAACATTTGTTGACCACAGCGGTCAAGACATGACCACAGAAGGTGGTCAGAGATTGTTTGTCGATAAATTCGTGCACAATCTGCTTCCAGAATTGTGTAAAAAATTAAGATTCAGAAAGTTCTTGGGCAGTCTCATCTTCAGCCCAGATATTGGCTACCGCACAATATTACGAGAATAGGGACAAAGATGAGAAAGATAACGTGAAAAAGAAAACTAGAGAACTGAAAACGAAGGTTTTGCTACAGCAAGCCTATCCGCCACGTGGTGGTGGTAATCAAAATAATAATGGTCAGAATCACTACCAAAATACTTTTCAGCAGCCTCAACAGTATCAGAGAAACTCGCAAAAATTCGAGTATACTCAACCCCGTGTACCTGTAGGCCCCAACCAGTGTTTATTTTGCAAACAAGAGGGTCATTACAAGTATAATTGTCCTGTTCTATTACAACGTGCAAATGGAGTTTCCGGTGTTAGAGGTCGTGGCAGTCAGCAAGCACCTAGAGGTAGAGGGCGTGGAAACGCCCCTCAGGACACACGTCCCCTTCCACCACAAAACTCTATGAACAGGTTTGATCAGCAAAATAACGTATCTGACAGGACAGCTCAATACTACGTTGATGATTATTACACAGAAGATGAGTATTTGGAGAATAATGATTGCTAGGACAGCCATAGACAAAGAGAGGGAGTTGTTTCAGTTCCAGTAGATCAGAATGGACCTTACGTTGAGGTGATTACATCAGGTGTGTCAGAACCTTTTCTGTTGGATACTGGTGCTACAAAGAGTTCTATTATGCACTCCAAACTCCCTGGCGCATCTTTGTCTGGCGAAATGAACGTTTCTGTAGGTTTTTCCGGCGCCCCAGTTAGAAATCCGATTTCTGACCCTTTGTCTCTTTCTGTTGGTCCTTGTGAATTCGAAGCACCCCTTATTCTGACGACAGGTTGTGGTGAAAATTTGCTAGGATTAGATTTGCTAAAAAGATTGTATGCGACTTTGTACTGTTCTCCTTCAGGAGTACAACTTACTTTAGGTAAGAAAGTGGTTTCTCCCATGTATTTGTCGAGAGATGCACTTCCAGCAGAATTGTCACTTCTCCCAGATATTCTTTGGGCCACTGGTCCTAATGATGTAGGTCTTTTAGAAATTCCACCATATGTTGTAACATTGAAGTCCAATGTCAAAATGCCACGAATTCCCCAATACAAAATATCTAATGAGGGTGAAAAAGCTTTGCTAGCGATCGTTTACGAATTGATTGAAAAGGATGTAATTGAGGAAACACGAGGCAACGTTTGCAATAGTCCTGTTCTGCCTGTTTTAAAACGAGCTGACCTTTCTCAGCCACCTGTGTACAGATTCTTGATTGATCTTCGAGAAGTAAATAAGATAGGTGTGCCACAATTCCCAGTTGTCCCCGACATTACCACATTATTGACTATGATTCCAGCTTCTGCTTCATGGTTTTCGGTGATTGACCTAAAGAATGCTTTCTTCAGCATCCCAATTGCTGAGGAGAGCAGGGATATTTTTTCCTTCAGTTTAGGAGGTCGAAGCTTCCGCTTTAAACGCGTTCCTCAAGGCTACTGTGAAAGCCCCTCAATATACAGTCAAGCTTTGAAAGCACAGCTTGACACGATTGTTTTGCCTAAAGGTGCTACTCTTGTACAATATGTGGATGATCTGCTCATTGCTGCAGACACTGAAAAAATTTGTAAAAAGGCCACATTGACATTATTGCGTCATCTGTGTGATCTGCATCACAAGGTGTCACTTTCCAAGCTTCAATATTGCCGACAAGAAGTGACCTACTTAGGTCACCTCTTATCGAAGGAGGGAAGGAAACTGACCCCAGAAAGAATTCAGGCAATAGCGAAATTGAATGTGCCAAGAACACAGAGAGAAGTGCGTGCTTTCTTGGGTATTACATCGTACTGTAGACAGTGGATTCCAAATTTTTCGTTATTGGCCAAACCCTTGGTGGCATTAACGTGTAAAAATACACTCAATCCCATTCCTTGGTCTGAAGAGTGTCAGACAAGTTTTCTCGAATTACGCACAGCATTATGTTCGGCTCCTGTGTTAGGTACCCCCAACTACAGTAAGCCTTTCACATTGTATGTCCACGAGAAGGAAGGCTGTGCATTGTCTGTGTTGACTCTGTTATTTGGAGGTAGACAGCGGCCATGCGCCTATTTTTCGTCCACTTTGGATCCGGTGGCACAAGCATTGCCAAGTTGTTTACGGGCCACAGCAGCAGCAGCTGTTTCTATTCGACAGTCTGCTGGTCTAGTAATGAATAATACACTAATTGTGATGGTTCCACATGCAGTAGACACATTGTTAAATAGGACCAAGACACAGCACTTAACTAGTGCTCGACTGTCCAGTTACGAATTGACGCTGCTAGCGAGCCATGTGCACATAAAAAGGTGCAGTACCTTGAATCTAGCCACGTTGTTACCAATTGCAGAAGAATCAGATGCTTTAGAACAACACGATTGTTTCCTCACAACCGAGGAAGAGACAAAAGGGAGTGGATTTATTTGACACTCCTCTTGCTGAATGTGATGGTACATTATGGGTGGATGGTTCATGCTTTAAGCTCCCAAATGGTAACGTGACTGCAGCATATGCTGTCACCACTTTGCACACAGTCGTTGAAACTGCACGAATACCACATGGTTCAGCTCAAGCCGCAGAATTAGTTGCACTAACGAGAGCATGTATATTGTCTAAAGGAATGAGAGTGACTGTCTACACTGATAGTCAGTATGCGTTTGGAGTGGCTCACAGCTTTGGACGATTGTGGAGAGAACGTGGATTCCTGACTTCGCATGGAGCTAAGATTCAGCATGGTCAATTGGTGAATGAGCTTCTTGAATCACTGACCTTGCCTCTGCAAATGGCGATTGTCAAATGTAGTGCTCACAAGAAGGTGACTGATGATGTTGGTCGTGGAAACACATTTGCTGATGAGATCGCTAAAGAAACGGCAAAGAATGTGATGAGCCGAATGTATGTTGCAGGCCCTGAAAGATGGACTGGCGATGTTGGAATATGTGAGGACACGATAGAGAGTGTGAAGTCCATCCAAGCTGAGGCCACAGAGGAAGAGTTGAGCACGTGGAGAGAAAGTACAGGTAGAATGGATGCAAATGGTTGTTGGGTTGAATTGACAGAGCATCAGAGATGGTTGTTACCCGATGCATATGTGCTTGCAGTGGTTACAATGGCTCATGGAATGGCTCATATCAGCGTGAAAGGGATTTGCGAGTTGTTGGCCCCAGTATGGAAGAATTCAGGGATTCCCAAGTGTGCAGAGAATGTTGTCAAGAATTGCATGGTATGTCTGAAGCACAATCCTGGTAGGGGAACCCCAACTCCAGCTGGTCATTTTGCACCTCCTACGTATCCGTTCGAGGTTTTGCAGCTAGATTTCATACACATGGAGAGGTGCAACAACTTAAAATACGTGCTCGTTGTTGTTTGTGCTTTCTCGAGATGGGTAGAAGCCTATCCCCTAAAAGACAATACTGCCTTGTCCACAGCAAAAGCCCTTGTAAAAGAGTACTTCCCCAGGTTCGGAATGCCTAGAATGGTCTGGTCTGACAACGGAAGTGAATTTGTGGGTCGTGTGATGAAAAGAGTGTGTGAAGGGCTAGGCATTAGGCAGAAGTTCCACGCTGCAAATCACCCCCAATCAGCTGGATTAGTAGAATGTTACAATGACGCTCTACCCTTAGCACTCCTATCCACCAGAATGACTGTGCATTCGCGAGTGAAACTCAGCCCTTACGAAATTGTCTTTGGCCGGCCAGCCAACATATGGGGAGTGCCTAGGCCCACGAAGTTCAGCGAGCTGCAACACTCTATTTTGCTTGATTAATTGTATGAGTGGACGGCTAAATTGCGTGTTTTGTATCAACAGGTCCACAACACCCTGCCTCCGGTCTCTGAGACTCCAGGTCACTCCATTGTCCCTGGATCGTGGATTCTCGTGAAAAACTTTCAAAGGACAAAGAACGACCAGCCCAGGTGGATCGGGCCGCATCTCGTCCTTCTTTCCACGAGGTCAGCTGTTCGAGTGGAGGGGAAGGCCAACTGGATCCACGGGGTCCATTGCAAGAGAATCCCTTCACCTCCGCCACATGACCAGTGGGTCCAGAAAGGTGTCACTGACTCAGAGTTTACAACTGTGCCACATGTCATACCTTTCAGCAATGACCATGTAAAAGAAACCAACCCTGAATGTGAAAGCGAGAACATTTTTCAAGAAACTGTGCCACCATCAGAACGATTGAACTCTTTGGAGCCTGACCTTTTGTTCCCAGATCAGACAATACCTGGGAAACGACGGTACAATCTGAGACCGAGGAAAACGAACTAAGAAAATACTTTCTTTTGCAATTTGAGACTAAAGATCCATGAACAAATAAAAAGATATTTTCTTTTTCCCCAAGTCCTATTTTTGAAAGTGCAGATCTCCCATCTAGGTAACTTGCTTATTTTTGTTTTTCGAACCGCCATCCGGGTTCCGCTGCTAGGGCCGCGGTTGATTAAAGTCTTTTGGGTGCAGCTGACGACGTTAGGTCGGTGGTTCTGGTCGGTCCAAGGGAGTTGCCCTAGACTGACGGAAGCATCCTTTAGCGGAATCAACCTCCCACCGCGGGCAGCACTTTAGAGAGGATGGAGTTTCCTGATGTGGAGAGACCTGCCAAACAAATGAACTTTAAGCAGAGACTGTGTAACACGATGAGAAGTGGAGAAGCGTGGCTCAGTGGTTAGAGGCGGCAGACCCGGAAGCTGAGATCAGCCGTGGACCAGGGTTCGATTCCCCGCCTCGGCGGGTCTCGGGCTCAAAATTCCACGGACTCGACAATTCTCGCTCCGGTGCCTACTCGACTCACGGGGTCACACTCTGCGACTCTGGGCAATAGCTTGCTTAATCTCCACTACGGCCCCTCCGGGCGGGATGCCTGGCTTTCACCTTGTGGATACCCTGCCGGGGTATCTCACAGGGGAATACCAGGACGGGTTCCCTAAGCAAGCGCCTTGAGACCTTCGGGTGATTCGTGCGCTATATAAATCGAAATACATGCATGACAAAGAAAAGTTTTATAATATTGTGTATTTTTATGCTATCCAGCGTAATGATCTTTTTGATAAGTTATGTTTTATTCTCTTTCAATGTAACCTTTGCGCCCACTGCATCACCCATACCTCCTCCTACCATTTCTTCTCATTCTTTCCACCCTCTGCCTGACCACGAATCAAATAGGAGATCAGAGTTCATTAATAACTCCTTTGTTCAGTTATTACACCAACACCAACTTGTAATGAACACAACTAACTGTTGGGTGTGCGGTCTCATGCCTCACACAACAGATAAAGGTATCCCCTATTTGGTCCTGCCATTTAGTCACAATGGTTCAGTATGGGCATATAGGACAATGTTCATATATGCACGAGAAATCCAACCCCTACGTTCTGTAAAAGACAACCTCAAGACTAGCGCCTTAGTCAAAGGTATAGTTGACATGATCAAGGAAGTAACTTCCTATGAAGATACTCCGGATGATGAGATACTTGCATATGTAGGTTGGAACGTGACCGGATATGGCACTACTTTAAGTGAGAAACAGCAAGCCAAAAGATCGTCCCCTATCTGGATCGTACCCCATCAAGGTCACCTGTGTCTGCAAGGTATTGGCAAGAATCCCAGAGCTCAGCTAGGGAAGAGTATCTGTACAGAAACGTATGTTTTTGGATCTCAGACTTCCCCTGCGTTTATAGCCGCTAAGGGTGCTTATTTCATCTGCCATGATAAAGCCTATACATGGTTGCCCCCTGACTTCTCGGGCTCATGTTTTGTTTCATTCCTGTTGCCTCCCACCTACACAGCAGCGGCGGATTACCACCGGACAAGGGTAGTTAGAGGTGTTTTGAGTAAAGAAGACACTGCAGGTCAAGAATTTGGAGACTTTGCAAAGGGTTTTCTGCCGTTCTGGGGATCCATGGCTAACAGTAGAAACATAAGGCAATTAACAAGGGTAGTTGAGTCCACCGTGACTGAAACTGCCGGTGCCCTTAGTAACTTGACTGCTGAGCTCCAGTCGGATCGACTTATGACCCTTCAGAACCGGGTCGCTTTGGATGTTATACTTGCAGACCGAGGTGGAGTGTGCAAATTGATCCAGTCTAGTTGTTGCATTTTCATCCCAGATAATGCTCCAACAGTGTACAGGGCCATCTCCAAACTGCATAAGATTTCCGAATCTATTCATGTGGATAAAGGAGATTGGTCGTTAATGGGATGGTTCTGGGAACTGATATCTGCCTGGGGATGGAAAATTCTAATGGTCATTGGGATGGTCTTAGCCATTCTTTTCATGTTCTGTCTGTGCATACAGTGTGCTCCTGCAATATGTGGCCTCTGCGTTACATCATGTGTAAGGAAGCCTGTGTCAAGAGATGAACTAAGTACTAGAATGATGTTACAGCAACATCTCAATGACTTTAGGAATATAGATCTGGACTCAGACTAACATGAGGATAGATTAATTGCCTATGTAAGGGCAAAAGGAGGGTTTGTGGTTCTGAAAATCTGGATTCATATAATAGTTCTGGACTCGAGAATTAAAACTTCGTCGAAACATGACGAATTTGGTATCAAAAGACCGAGAATGACGAGTACATCATGTACATGTATTTTCAGCATATTCGAGTGACCATTTCACCTCGAAATCGTCATTTACATTCCATTAATGTGTTGCCCTTTACATAGGCCTTAATCCAGTTGAATTCAACTCCACAAGGACACATACTCCTTTATCGACTTTTCCATGACCTGTACAAGTTGGAACCATTGCCCCAGGCCGAACTCGTTAGGTCAGTTCCCCTCCCAGTGGCCGAGCAAGATAGCATCTAGGCTCAACAAACCATAAAACCATTTCAGCGCGCACACCTGCCATATCTCGCTCACATCTATCTCCACTCCTTTGCTTCACTTACTTTATGGTGGGGAGGTGCCCGTTTTTATTAGGGGTCCAGTGATATCTGATGAAATGTTGGGCCTTGCCAAATGATTTGTTGTAGGCAGCACGAAGTGAAATATGGACCTGTCATCATGACTCTGCTTTCTCTTTGTACTAAAAGTATGTTAACGATTTACTTTACAACCAAGAATGTTTTGCCTGGAGCCCAAAATTGTGTATAAGAAGGGAAGCCTGACTTTGTAAAAGTGTGCAGTCTCCTGAGAACATACCCGTATTGTACTTCTAGGACACTTGTTACCTTGGTTGCAGCCAATAAACTAATCTTAGACTTCACCTAGAAGACTCTGAGTTTCTGTGGTCTGGATCAGGAAGAACCCGAGGTCTCTGGGTGTTGATTCCCTGGCACCGCTGGGTTACCGGTTCTGTGCCGGTTCTTAAAAACCCAGTACCTCAGCGACTGCCATTTTGTTTGTCTCATCTGTGGGGGGTGTTTAATATATATAGCGGCAAGAGGGGTGCAGAAATATATAGTCAGTGAAAAAACCACAGGTTTCAGGGATGTTCTAGTTAGTTGGACATTTCACTCGTACAAAACCAGAGAAATTCGGCCATTATAGTTAGGTGAGCTAACTATAACTCGCGCCCCCGCAATGCACTGCTGATGACGTCACGTATTACATCCCTAAAACCTATGGTTTTTCAGTGAATTTCAAAGGTTTTTTAAATGCTAATTTCTAACTGCCCACATAGGTAGGAAATGTTCAGAAAGAGGAGGAAAAGCGCATAAAGAAGCAAGAGAAATTGAGAGGCAACAGAAGTCCAGAAAGACGAAGAAAGGTGCAGAAAGAACCAACAGAGGTGCAGAAAGAGGCCTCGTTGGAAAGAAGGATTAAAACCACTAAGTCAGAGGTGCCGAAAGGGGCAGGAGGAGTGCCGAAAGGGGCAGGAGGGGTGCCGAAAGGGGCAGGAGGGGTGCCGAAAGGGGCAGGAGGGGTGCCGAAAGGGGCAGGAGGGGTGCCGAAAGGGGCAGGAGGGGTGCCGAAAGGGGCGCCGAAAGGGGCAGGAGGGGTGCTGAAAAAGGCAGGAGGAGTGCCGAAAGGTGCAGGAGGGGTGCCGAAAGAGGCAGGAGAGGTGCCGAAAGAAGGAAGAAAAGTGCTGAAAGAAGCAACAGAGGTGCTGAAAGAGGAAAGATGGGTGCAGAAAGAGGTAAGATGGGTGCAGAAAGAAGCAAGAGAATTGCTGAAAGAAGCAAGAGGTGTAGAAAGAGGGGTGCAGAAGGAGGTAAGAGGGGTGCAGAAAGAGGCAAGAGGGGTGCAGAATGATCCAACAGAGGTGCAAAAAGAGGAAAGAATGCAGAAAGATTTAAGAGGTGCACAGAGGCAAGAGAGGTACAGAAAGAGGCAGGAGGGGTGCAGAAAGAAGGAAGAGAATTGCAGAAAGAGGGAAAAGAATTGCTGAAAGAAGCAACAGAAGTGTAGAAAGTAGCCTGTGAAGTGCAGAAAGAGGCAAATGAGGTGCAGAAAGAAGCAAGAGTGGTGCAGAAAGAACCAACAGAGGTGCAAAAAGAAGAAAGAGCGGTACAGGAAAAGGTAGAAGAGGTGCACGAAGAGACTAGCAGTAAGAAAGAGGCAGGAGGGGTGCAGAAAGAAGGAAGAGAAGTTCAGAAAGAAGCAATAAAGGTGCTGAAAGAAGCGCGAAAGTTGCAGAAAGACCCAACAGAGATGCAGAAAGACCCAACAGAGGTGCAGCAAGAGGCAAGAGTTGTAGAAACAGGCAGTAAAGGTGCAGAAAGAGGCAAGAGGGGTGCAAACCGAGGCAAGAGGGGTGCAGAAAGAAGCCAGTGAGGTGTAGAAAGAGTCAACAGGTGCATACAAACACGACGGGGGCAGAAACAAGCAAAAGAAGTGCAGAAAGAGGCAAGAGAACAGCTGAAAGAAGCAAGAGAATAGCTGAAAGAAGCAACAGAGGTGTGGAAAAAAGCAAGAGAAGTGACAAGAGGCAAGTGACATGCAGAAAGAGGCAAGAGAGGTGCAGAAAATAACAAGAAAACAGCAGAAAGAGACCAGAGGGATGCAAAAAAGGAAGAAGGGTGTAGAAAGAAGCAAGAGGTCCAGAAAGTGGCAAGAGCGGTGCAGAAAGTGGCTAGAGAGGTGCAGAAAGTGTCAAGAGAGGTGCAGAGAGTGGCAAGAGAGGTGCAGAAAGTGGCAAGAGAGGTGCAGAAAGTGGCAGGAGCCGAGCAGAAAGAGGCAGGAGCCGAGCAGAAAGAGGCAGGAGCCGAGCAGAAAGAGGCAGGAGCCGAGCAGAAAGAGGCAGGAGCCGAGCAGAAAGAGGCAGGAGCCGAGCAGAAAGAGGCAGGAGCCGAGCAGAAAGAGGCAGGAGCCGAGCAGAAAGAGGCAGGAGCCGAGCAGAAAGAGGCAGGAGCCGAGCAGAAAGGGACCTGAGCGGTGCAGAAAGGGACCTGAGCGGTGCAGAAAGGGACCTGAGCGGTGCAGAAAGGGACCTGAGCGGTGCAGAAAGGGACCTGAGCGGTGCAGAAAGGGACCTGAGCGGTGCAGAAAGGGACCAGAGCGGTGCAGAAAGGGACCAGAGCGGTGCAGAAAGGGACCAGAGCAGTGCAGAAAGGGACCAGAGCGGTGCAGAAAGAGGCAAGAGCAGTGCATAAAGAAGGAAGAGCAGTGCATAAAGAACCAACCGAGGTGCAAAAAGAAGCAAGATTGGGTGCAGAAAGAGGTAGGAGAGTTGCACAAAGAGGCAGGAGGGGTGCAGAAAGAGCAAGAGAAGTGCAGAATAAAGCAACAGGTACGGAAAGAGGCAAGAGAGCTGCAGGAAAGGTGCAGAATGAGGGAACAGGGGTGCAGAAAGAGGCAAGAGGTGCAGAAAGGGGTGCAGAAAGATGCAAGTGAGGTGCAAAAAGAGGCAAGAGAATTGCAGAAACAAGAAACAGGTATAGGAAGAAGCAAGAGCAGTGCAGAAAGAATCAACAGTGGTGCAAATAGAGGCAAGAGGGGTGCAGAAAGAGGCTCTCAAGGTGCAGAAGCGCGATGCGAGTGAGGTGCAGAAGCGCGACGCGAGTGAGGTGCAAAAGCGCGACGCGAGTGAGGTGCAGAAGCGCGACGCGAGTGAGGTGCAGAAGCGCGACGCGAGTGAGGTGCAGAAGCGCGACGAGCGTGATGTGCAGAAGTGCGACGAGCGTGATGTGCAGAAGGACGAGAGTGATGTGCAGAAGAAGGACGAGGCAAGAGAGGAGCAGAAAGACGAGGCAGGAGAGGAGCAGAAAGACGAGGCAAGAGAGGAGCAGAAAGAGGCAAGAAAGGAGCTCTTTCTCATGCCTCTTTCTGCTCCGCTCTTGCCTCTTTCTGCTTTCTTCTTCTTTTGTTTTTGGATCGGGGGCTGTGTCGTCCCCCTTCCCTTAATTATTTTTGGGCCCTGGGGACCCCATCCCCCCCGGGGCTCAGCATTTTATCTGCTTATTTAAAAAAAAAAAAAAGGAAAGGGGCCGCGTGGCCCTCCTTTGCTGGCCCACATCTGGCCCCAGTGACCTATCCCCCGGGGTCTAGCCGGCATGGAGCTTTTTGGGGGAGGGGGCCGCGTGGCCCCCCTCCTGAGGCCAATTATGGCACAGGAACCCCATCCCCTCCAGGGACCGGCCTTATTAAAAAAAAAAAAAAAAAAGGGAAGGGGGCAGTGTGTCACCCCCCCCCCCCTTCCCAGGGCCACTTCTGGGACCCCATCCCCCGGGGCCTGGCCTCTTTGTTGGGGGACTGTGGGGAGAGCCCCAATGCCCCCACCGTCCCAGCCAGCTCCACGCCTCCTGCGGGAGCCAGCATTGCTTTCGGACAAGGGAAGCTGCTGACATGCAGCTCCCCTTGCCCAAAAGCAATTCTGCATTGCTTCTGGGAAGCGAGAGCAGGTTTCCTGCTCTCGCGTCCAAGAAGCAAAGCAGTGTTTGCTATGGCAGGGCGGGAGCCATGCTCCCGCCCTGCCTTAGCAAACGGCAATGTCCCAGGGATGGGCCCCCACGGCGGGACATTGCAGGTGCCGGCCCTGGGGGTGGCGGTCGCCAGGGCCATCAAGGGCTCCAGGATGGGTGCCTCACAGCCTTTCTCCCAACCGATTAAAGCCCCTTTGGAGGTGGTGGTGCCCAGGGGTCCCCAACTGACCCCTGTATTTAAATAGTTAGTTCCCCTGGGAGGTGATGGTCCTCGGGACAGTCTGCAGGGGCGCAGGAGCTCCACCCCCACACTTACATTACATAATTGAAGCCCCGGAGAGGTGGCGGTCCACAAGGGTGCTCGGGCCGCATGGCCCCGTACTTCAAGATCAATGCCCTGGGGAGGTGGTGATCCCTGGGGCAGTGTGGGGAGGGGCGAAGCCCCCCGACACTTTAAAATTTAAATTTTAATCTAAGCCCCGGGAAGGGGGCGGTCCCAGGGGCTTGGGGGGGGCTGGCGAGGCCCCGCCACCCATAATGATCAATGCCCCAGGGTGGTGGCGGTTCCCAGGGAGTGTGGGGGAGCCCACCGCACATAATGAATGAAGCCCAGGGGAGGTGGCAGACTGTGGGGGCCCACAGGTCCCCTTTAATTTATTGCACATTGCCCCCGGGACCTGGCCCACCCGGGGGCTTATTGAAAATGAAGCACGGGAGGCCGTGCATCATTTTATATTTTTTTTATTTTTTATTTTTTCGAATTGGGACAATTTTTTTTATTTTTTTATTTTTTTTGTAATGCTTTTTTTGGTTCTGGGGTCTTTGTGGGATCCCCTGAGCAGGCCTACGGGGTAAGAGTGTTTCTACCCTGCCCCCTTTTCGTTTTTTATAATTTTTTTAACTGTTGGCTGCCAACACTTCCTGGTTTGGAATGTTGGCAGCCAATCAGAATGAAGCTTGTGCTCTGGAGGAGTCGCTTCTCCTCCTTGGAGCTCAGGTATTGATACTTTTATTTTTTTATGTTCTCAGGAACTACTGAGTTACATAATTGTTTTTTAAAAAGGGCACTTTCTGAACCAAGAGCTACCTTTTTGCCAAATTCGGTGTAATTCCGTATAGCAGTTCGGGCTGGAGCCTGTTCCAAAATTCCTATGGAAATTAATATGGAGAAAACGCATTTTGGGACAACCCTTTTTTCTCGGCCCGGCTTGACGAATCATCCCGAAACTTTCAAGACCGGAGCTGACCTTGAGTGCACCATTAGTATGTAAAATTTTGCGAAGATTCATCAAACTGCGCCAAAGATATTAGCAAAAGAAAAAACGCATTTTGAATAGAAACAAGGTCATAACTATAACTACCTACTGGCAACTGCCAGTAGGTAATATATATATATATATATATATATATATATATCACCATCCGCCCTCCAAAGCCATGGAAGGAAGGAGCCACACGCCGGGATTTAACAAGTGAGGTTCTTTTTTAATGGAAACTGAGGCAGCTGGGCATTATGCATTTCGGTAATGACACCTTCTTCAGACACCCCTCGCTGCCGCTCCTCATGTCCGTAGTGCCCTGTTGCAATGTTCGTGGCTTAATAACAAGTCCATTTGTAGACGCCGCCCCAATCATGTGATCAACCGCCGAGTTGCAGCCAATGTCAAACTTCAACTCCCAGAAGGCTATATATCTGGAATGCGTGTTGTGGGAAACCAAAGCCGTTTCTTTTTGTTTGTTGGCGTTTACAAATCCGGGCACACTTGATGAAGTGCTTTTCTTGATGCCTTGACCCCTTGAGTCCCCGCCAAACGTTCCAAACTTCAAAACGCCGGACCTCTGGGTTGTGAGTTGGCGAGATTGCACCAAACTCTCCCGTGTAGTCATGGGCTGCCTTTTTAGCAGTGTCCCTTGGCTTCAGCGCTGAGTAGGTGGGCTGCCTGTAAGCCCATACCTGAGCCGACTCCGTATCTGCGAACACAGAAGTGTACCAGGAAGACAGGCAGCCTCTTGACGGAACGGCGGCTCCTTAACGTGTCTCTGGCCGGCACGTAATATCACCATCCGCCCTCCAAAGCCATGGAAGGAAGGAGCCACACGCCGGGATTTAACAAGTGAGGTTCTTTTTTAATGGAAACTGAGGCAGCTGGGCATTATGCATTTCGGTAATGACACCTTCTTCAGACACCCCTCGCTGCCGCTAGCTAGCTGTTGGGGCGAATAAATTGTATGCTACACAAGAAGTGGTCTATGCCTTGTTTTTCGCCTGAATGGTGGAGCGCCGCGAGGTATTGCGGATATATATATACGTACGTGTCGGTACAAAATGACGAAGAGTGGAAGCCCGGTTCTGGTGCCAAACAAAAGTGCATTATTGGTGCCTTTCAACGCTCAGCATGTCCGCCACGACACGTTTCGCCTGTATCCACAGGCTTGATCACATGATGTGTTTGTCTTAACAAAAGGAGGTACTTATAGTAGGCACAAAAAACGGACTGTTTATACCGCTAGTTGCTTTCAGTGGTATTGAAACATGGAAACTGTAAACAGACTATAACTCGATATTGATCGAATTAAGTAAAGAGCAAAATAAAATATTTCACATCAAATCTTATACACAGGGGGAGGAGCCTAGCTCGCGGCCGTAATGGTCGCCCTTTAGCTCGGCTCCCGCAGCCCTCCATCCTGACGGCCTATCCTGTCTTTTATCCTGTCCCGGGACGGCGCATTTTCGGGGAATTGGAAACATAACGGCTTGTTTGTCCTTACCATCTGACCCCGGGGTCTCGGCGTGCAGTGGCCCCGGAGTTGTGGCCTCCGAGAGATCGGGGCCTCTGCGAGAATTGGACCGGGACCTGGCCGGTGGGATCCAACGGCTCTCGGCCCCGGCCGAGAGCGAGAACCAGTGTTGGGAGCCGATGTGCGAAGATCCCGGCGATCCTGACCCGGTCCTGCCCTGGTGGCCGCGTGGCCGACGCGGGTGAGAAGCCCCGGGACCTGATTCTGAGAGGGGGTCTCCCCCCGCCGCTGCTTTGTCCGGCGGCCCTGGTCCTCGGGGCCCGGACTCCGCTTGTTTGGGGCACCGGTGCTGGTGCTGGCGGAGACCCATTTTGGGCGGACATCCTTTTGGCATCGAGGCCGCCCTTGCTGGGACCCCCGGCGCTTGTAAAGTCCTACATTTGAGAACTGTTATTTCCGGGGGTCCTCGTGTGCGGCGATTGGGCTGATTCACGAAATGGCGGCCGGCCCTCTGGAACGAGAGTCACCCTGTGGCGGCGGGCCCGAGTTGCCTGATTGTGTGGGGATCGGATCTGGTGGGCGTGAGCCGACAGTCAGAGATATCCTGGAAGCCCTGAGATCCCTGCACGCTTCCCTGGCCCTGGGCGTCTCGGTGGGTCCGCCACGATCCGCCGCCATTTTGGGCGGCCGTTTCTTCTTGTCGCCCTCTTGTTTCGATGACTTCATTGCCTCACCCCCCTCGATTGGCCTGAGTGTCTCCACCACTGATCGAGGATCGTGTAGTGTGCTGGTGACTTTGGGGCGCCCTGCCTTTCGAGGTTCGGACCCCGGGGACTCGGATGCTGTACTGCGACCCTGTTCGACATTGTTGCCTGAAACTATGGGTGGACTTCCTCCTGTCCCTGCTTCGATGACTTTGCCTGTGACTATAATTGGGACCACCTCGCCCGCTCCAGTGGCGCATCTGAACTCCTGTTTTTCATGGCTCGTGCTTCGATTGTTGATGCATCGGTATTTTCAGTTTGGACTACTGCTCACTTGTGGATCTATCTACACCCCACGTAGCTATGCTAGTCACCATTCCACTCGATTATATGCTGATTTCGAATTTAGTATGTGGTTGTACATTGCCATGTGGTGGGTGGGGTTTGTCGCTCGGAAGGGTTGGGGGTGAACTGTACGACTTCTGCTTGATTCCCGGTATGCGATTTCGTTGCACAATTGTTTCTGATCGTGGGAGGGCGGGAGGTCCCCTTCTCCTAATATTTTGTGGTGCGTGATGGGATGTCGTCCTGGTCTGTTTTTGATTGTACTTGTCGGGTTGGGCGGAGGGCTGCGGCCTACCGTTTGTATTATAGTTATTCTGCTCCTCCCTCCTGTTTTCTTTTCTCCGCTTTTGTGGCCTTTTTGTATCGTTTTTCTTTCTTTCTTCTCGCTATATTTCGGGTTCTGGTTTAGGGCGACAGGCACGCTGTTTGAAGGGTAGGCCATAGCCTTCTACAGGGGTGCAGGGTGGGACGGGTGGGTTGGGTTCTGTTTTTTGTTTGTCTTCTGGTTCTATGGCCCTTTTGTATCTCTTTTTCGTGAGTCCGCGTCTGTCCCGACCTCCTATGGTGTGTTTCGGGTGGGGGTATGGCATCGTTACTTCTCCTGTTATATTTCGGCTGTCTTTCTTCCCGATCGCCATGCCCCGCTTGAGCCGCTAATCCTTTTGTCTCCTGTCCTCCCGCCACGGGGGGCCGTGTCGGCGTGTCTTTTACCTTTCTTTTTTCATATTTCCTGATTTCCTTTTTATTGTTCTGTTTTTCTTCCCTCCATTTTCCTTTCCCTTCCTCTTCCCCCCTCCCTACCTAGTCCCCCCCCCCCCTTTTTCCTTCCTGCGTCCCAGAGGGTACTATGACGGGCGGGTTTTAATGCATTGTCTTCCGATCCCTCTGTTCTGGCTTGGTAGTGTCTCGGGTGGCGGGCGTGTTACGATGATAATGCTCAGGGGCTGACTGTATCTCCCATATCCTGATTTCTTGACTGCATTGTGTTGTCCCCCTGATATTTTGCCCCCTGCCCCTTCTTAATGTTGAGGTTGGTTACGGGATGTTGGATGCCTCCGTATTGCAAGTGTGCCTGTCATGTGTCCTCTCCCCTTATTGTAAAATTAAGCCTTATTTACTCCTGTGTTTTAGCCCTTTTAGTTTCTGTATCTCTTCTCCCCTATTGTGATTGTGCTGCCTCTGCTTTGTATTGATTGCTTATGTAATATTTGCCTGGTGACTCCTGACTGTTTTGTACACTGCGGCCGGCCGGCTTGGTTGTGGGCCTCGATTTGTCTTCTTTTGATGTCAATAAAGGTTTTAAAAAAAAAAAAAAAATTTAAAAAAAATCTTATACACAATTTAAACAATATAAATATGTGCAAAATACGCGAAGGGCAATAAATACATGTATAACAATCATTAAAAACATATAAAAATTTTTTTGTTCGCGTATTTTAGTTTCCAGGTTAGAAAACATATGTGCAAAATATATCCCAAGTGGGATAGTATAAAGTGCCTGTGCAATGTTATTAGAACATGTAAACCACATTGTACCTCTTCTTGCGGTGCAGAACAAAAGTGCTAATCTAGTGCAAATATAATCATAAAGTGCTTGGTGCTAGTATAAAGGGTAAAATTCATTTTTAGAAAGGAGGACCCGTAAAAAATATATTTGTTTCTGTTGGTTCTTTTATAGGCAGGCTATTCTATTTATATTGACCCCCACTCATAATCTTATTTGGCGGAGTCATCTGGGTAATGCCCTAATGAGACCTGATATAACTAATTCTGCAAGAAAATTGTTTCCCGAGGATCTATAAACAAGTGTAAAGATCCTCACTTGCGTTAAGGCCCCCTGGGGTTCTGCTCTCAAGCTCTAATATATATCTGGTCTCAAGGACTCGTAATAGCGCTTCTCTATTACCCCCCCATTTTAATGGCATCACACAATCGATGATGTAATACTGCAAATATATTGGGTCACTGTCATGAATACTCTCAAAATGCCGGGCCACCGGATATGCTTGGTCTTTTGTAGTGATGGCCCTTATGTGTTGCAAAATCCGCTTGTGAGCCGGCAGTCGGGTACTCCCTACATACCGTAGCTCACAAGGGCATTGCAACACATAAACTGCAAATTCCGTTTTGCAAGTCAATGTTTTTGTTATCTGTACAGGAACATCCTTGAAAGGGACCTGGTATTGAGTTTTGTTGCAACCATATCTGCACGCTTTACAGTTGGGGCACTTTTTAAATCCTTTGTTTAGTGCCATCCAAGTTGCCGAAAGGGGCTGCTCCAGGTAATTCTTGACTAATTTGTCAGACATGGAAGTGGATTTTCTGTAGGTTAAGTTGGGTTTTTTCCCCACTAGATCTCCAATGACAGGGTCCCCTGTCACCAGATTCCAGTTACAGGTGAAAATCTTTCTTATCTCTTTGTACTGTCTGTTATACGTAACAATAACCCTTGGTTGCCTTGAAATGTTCTCCTCACTAGCGGCATCATCCGATGTCCTAGGTGTAAGGGCCTGTGTTCTAGTGATTGCTCTCGAACGATTTATTGCCTTCTGTAACATCCCCTCTGAGTAGCCTCTAGCCAGGAACCGCCGCTTACTGGCCTCTTGGGCTTTGAGGCATTCTGATTCAGTACTACAGATCCTTTTGATGCGCAGCATCTCCCCGAAGGGGATGCTGTGTATCAAATGGTGGGGGTGCTGGCTCGCCGCATTTAGGACAGTGTTGCCCACTGTCGGCTTCCTATGTAATCTTGTAGCCAAGCCACCATCCTCCACATACACCTCTATAACAAGAAAGCAGACTGATGTTTTACTAATTGTGGATGTGAACTCTAAATTCAGATTATTGATATTTAGTTGTTCCACAAAAGAATGTGCCTCCTGCATAGAACCCTGCCAGATCAGAAAAAGATCATCAATGTATCTTGGGTATAGGGGGACATGATTCTGCATGGTTGTTAAGTGTCGTCCCATGAGGACCTGTTCCTCCCAGCAGCCCATGTGCAAGCACGCTAGGCTGGGGGAAAAACAGGCCCCCATAGCTACCCCCCTGGTCTGTTGATACACTTGGTTGTTAAATAGAAAATAGTTTTGTTCTAAACAGACTCTGATCATAGATAACAACATTTTGTTATGAGCAGTGAAATTAATGGCACGTTTGTTCAAATAGTGATTGACTGCCTTAATTCCATCATTGTGCCTTATAGAAGTGTACAGTGAGGATACATCTAATGTAATGAGCAAACACTCAGAATTCCACATCACATATTGCAATTTACGGATGAAATCCGATGAGTCCTGTACATATGAATTTAAACTTTTAACTTTGTCCTGCAAAAAGTAATCGATGTATATTGACATGTTTTCAGTAGAGATATTTATAGCGGAAATGATGGGACGTCCCGGTGGTTTGTCCATGCATTTGTGTACTTTTTGTAACAGATAAAATGATGGTATTACCGGGTGTTCATTTTTAAGAAAGTCAAACTCCTCTTTTGAAATTAGATTGCCGCTTCTCCATGCAACAAGTTTCGAGTTCTGGTCTTGCCATGCTGTTCTAATTGCGGCCAGGTTGCTTTTCCTGTAGCATGACGAGTCCTGTAGTTGTGATTCCGCCTCATCAATGTACATTTTACGTGGCCACAATACAATATTTCCGCCTTTGTCGGCTTGCCGGACAATGATATTGTTATTAGAATCAAGTTTCTTCACCAAGTTATTATAACATTGATTCATTTTGTTAATCGCAGCATGTTTCCTATTTGTAGTTATGTACAACTTTTTCAGATCTTTTGTGATGAGTTCTTGGTATACATCTAAGTTGTCATGTGTCATGGTAGGTAAATATATATATATATATAGATATATATTCAGAATATCCACACCAAGGTCCTAGACTCCAAGGACGGTATGAATTACGGACACAATCGGCGTTTTAATCAAAATTCATTTATTCAGCGTTTCTCGGCAGTAGAAACATAAGTCACTCGACGCGTTTCGGGGCTCCTCCCCTTAGTCACGAGTCAGTGAATACTGATTGGTGTGCTTGAATTATAATCGTAGTCATGACAATATGTGTAAACATAAAGAAAATACTTCTCGCGCTTTGAGCACGAACAAAATTCATGTTAAACTGGACGGGTCAAATTGCAGTGTTCAGACATAAATTAATAATAAATCCTTTTTCCAACCATTTTAGCATGTCTCAAACATTGTATGCATTTTAGGTGATTGAACTCGAGAATTGCCTCGTTTCCTTCGTGGTTGGCCACAGAAATAGCAAATGGACTCTACGTCATTACGATAACAATCACCCTGGATTGTGAACGTGAAATCATTACTTTTTCATTCTGCCCAAGTGGATAATTGTAGAATAAACTGTTTCAATGCATATAAGACATTAATTTATCAATCATTCCCATGTGGGAAATTATACTGTAACCCAAAATCAATTATATTGCATTTCATAGGTCATTCTCATATTAAATCAAGAAGTAACCTTCACATCTATCAATTTCATATTATATACTTTATAGCCATAGTGGCATTATAGTCTTTAAATAGTCCATTGTCAGTCCCATTATCAAGCCAACCTTGCTTCATTCACCAATCTTGGAATTTAGTTTACGTCGAATTAGATTCAAGTCTTGAAAAACACCGTACCTGTAAACAATGAAAATGTACAACCTGTGACTATTGATAGAAAACTTATTATGTATTTTTTCATTTTTCCATAAAAACCATTCACATCTCAACAATTAAGACATGAGAAGTTAAAAACAATAAAGGCAAAAAACTCTATCACATCACAAAGTCGATCCTTACTGGACTCTAAACTGCGGAAGGCTCATCTATAACTGGAATTTCATCATAATCAATTCATTAACCCAAGTGTACTTCCATTCTTCATCACAATTATGACCTCCTGGGGTCAACTATGTAATGCAGTGATTGCCAAACAACCAAAAACTTCAGGGGTACAAGGTTTCTTTACATGCAGGAATTGCAAAGCCTGCAAAAATAGTCGGAACAAAAAGAAAGTCCGATTGACACCTATATCGGAGACTTTCACAATAAAAGAACATACATCTTGTACTAGCGACTATGCAGTATATGCATTATTTTGTCCCTGCAATAAGGCCTATATAGGCAGCACTATCAAGCCAGCGAAACTAAGGGTACTGGAGCACTTACGGGCAATTGTTAACATGGACAAAACATATCCAATAGCCCGCCATTTCCACAGTCACCATAACCAAAATCAAACTTATTGAGTTTTTGTGTATTATGTACGGTGAAATTCAATGAGAGGGGTGGAAATCGGATGCAAACCTTACGCAGGCTAGAATCAAGAATGATTATCCAGTACAAAACTATGACCCCAGGAGGTCATAATTGTATCTATCCGCGTGGGAGGTGGCGTGTACTCTGGCCGAGCACGCCGGTAATTCGATCAACAAAAAATCCCAATGGCAACGCTCTCAGAAAAACGACACACCACGCCAGAATGCCAAGTCCAAGGGTGTTTAATCACACCTACAACATGTTTCGGCTTGAGACAAGCCTTGTTCAAGCCGAAACATGTTGTAGGTGTGATTAAACACCCTTGGACTTGGCATTCTGGCGTGGTGTGTCGTTTTTCTGAGAGCGTTGTAATTGAGATATATATATAGATAGATATATATATGGGTCTGTCCATCTATATCAGAGATTTGAATTCCTATGATTTATCACCAATAATAACTTTGCTCCTGTTTGACAAATCCCCACTAAATGCTGCCGACCTATTCCATTTTTCTACATTGGCAGAGAAGGCACCGTTTTGTAGAGATTTGTCAGGGGATGGGATTTTGAAGAAAAAAAGGGGGGCCCGAAACACATTTTTGCCCCAGTGCAATTTTCATAGATGTTGTACTGATACGAAAACGGCTGGACGGATTTGGATGAAGCCATGACATTGCATTGTGCGATGAGCTAATTATTATTTTTACAAAGGTAAATGCAGCCATGGTGTTTTTTAAACCTTTTTGCCTATTCTCCATGTACTAGTAATACCTTTGCATATAACATGACTTATAGCATGTGAAATCATAGCAGTCATAATAACACTTATTACATCTCAAATGACATAATTTCTGAGAACACAGTGCATGGTAGATTGGCTAGTTGTAGGTGATGTAGTGTGGCGAATGATGCCACAAGACTGTGTACGAAGGTGCACGATGTCTAGAAAATTGAAGGGTGGTGCATACATTTATAAATGTAAGTTATAGCTGGTGATGCGTAAATTAACAATTTAAGTTCTTACTATAACTTTAGGGTTTCCAAAGTTTCTAAGTTGGGTTTAAATAGAAAGAATAAATGAAGTTTTCCTACAGATATATATTTTGCCCTGTCTCTCTTTGTAGTCGGTGCTTGGTGTGGGGCGTGAGGCAGAAAGATCCGCTACATACATATAAATCAGGACTCTGTTTCTGGTCGAATATAAAGTTGATTTTAGTTAAACTCCTGGCGGATGAAGCAACGCGTTTCGGTCTATTTCAAACTGAAAGTTTCATTTTTCTGGTGAAGCATATAGGAATAGAAATTAACACTGGAAAAAAAATACAAATTGTCATGTTATATATGGACAAAGAAAAAATATGCATCTCTATTCAAATTAAATGTGGGATCAGTTTCAATATAATATGAGAGGGCAATCTGGTTTTGCAATTGTTTATATTTTGTCATTACTTACATTTCATACACCTCCCTTAAAAATGTATCGAATGTGTTATTGTACATTTAGGTCCTGTAATTCTTGTTATGTGATGTCTATGCCTACATTATAAAGCCCCAGTAGCTCTTCACCTTTTGATGCTCCTAATCATGCGGGTGAAATATTAGTGTGTTATACGAACGTAACTGAAGGCGCAGTTACTGACATCTTACCCATTCTCATGAATATAGAAAGATAACTTTAGACAATTATAGTAAAGAATCTAATCACTTGTTCTCTACTCCTTAACCAGTCTGTCTAAATTAGGCTCAGCGTGATATATTCATGTTCCCTCAATGGTATGCCTTTAGGTGACAAAAGGGGCATTTCTTTGTGTTCTGTTATCTCTTAAATTAATCCGTACAGACTTCAAACTCCTATTAATCCCAAGTGGCAATTCCTTCCTGATTAAGGCCATTTTCTGTGGCCCTTTTCGATTTATATCAGTTTGGTTTTGAACTATTATTCATATAAATCCGTACGTAAAAATAACATATTGCATTTTAACTGAGCATTCTGTTTGAAGCAAAAAATACAGCCATGGGTTTGAGCTACATTCACGTCTGACAACTGTTTCATAAACCATTTGACAACGAAACTTCTTGGGAGAATCCACAAATTTCATAAATATGATTACATCAAAGGCCCTTGTTAGAGAGGCAAGGATAATAGTTGTTTCAAATAAGTAATCTGATTCTATCTCTAGGTATATTAATAGTACAGATGCATTCTTGGTTCTTCACTGGACTGTAGTCCTCTGGGATAGTTAATTTTCAGTGCGATAAGTAATTAAATGTAAATGTAAATGTGTTGGATTTGTAAAGCGTACGGCTGCCCGTAAGCTTCCCGGCGCTGGAGACCGCTGGGGAACCCGTCCTGGCTTTTCCCTGTGAGATGGTCCCTTCTGGGTATCTCCAAGGTGAAACCAGGCATCCCCGGCGTCTGTGGGGGGGCTGTTGTAGAGATGAGGCAAGCTTAATGCCCAGAGTTGCCGAGTGTGATCCCTAGTTAGAGTAGACGCCGAGGCGAGAATTGTCGAGTCCGCTGACCCTGGTCCACGACCCTGCCGCGTTGGGAATTGAACCCTGGTCCCGGGCCGTTCTCTGCTTCCGGGTCTGCCGCCTCTAACCAGTGAGCCACACCACCTTCTGTTGGTTCTTTGGCGATATGTTAAGTGCCAAAATGCTTAACCAGTTATGCATTCCCATAATGTGCCAAAAATAAATGTTTCACCACTGAGTACGTTAACGTCTCTGTTGGGAATTGCTCTTTTACGTTATAAAATCTGGTCTTTAACTTATGTTACCGTGCTTAATGTTTTTTTACATATAGGACATGCAATTATATATACCACAAAAAGTGATGAGAAAATATTGATAGTTTCGTATTTGATAGGGAACTTGAAAGGCTTTACAAGTTTTACTGTTATTACAGGCATTATTTTTTTTGCACTGAAAGAAACCTTTGCTAATCTGTCCTTGATGAGCGTGGTTCTTTTTAGTACTTGTACAGCTGTGTCCAAATTTTTTCTGAGATGATTTCCAGCTCTTGTATGTTATATTTGGTCTTGGGCCTATTCGGTTTTGAATGATATTGTCTGTGCGTAGAACCTTCCACTGTTTGTTGAGCATCTTATTTACTTTATATGTGTCTAAATTATACCCCATGATTAATCTGATTAGATCATTGCTTTGACTCGTTTTCTTTTTTGTTTTAAAGTTGTTTGCTTCATGTTGTTTACTCTATACTCCGCATTTTTAAAGGTCTCATCTTGTTATCCCTTTCCTTAAATCGCGTTGACCATAAATAAGGAAAGTCCAAAATCCTGATTCGACTGAATTGAGACATGTAGGTAGACCGAGTAGTGGCGACCGCGAATCCCTGTGAATATGAGTGAGGACCGTTTCACATCCAACTGCCATGAGCTGAGAAAGGAATGGCACCAATTCAGCACCGCCTGCACCACTTCTCCCATAGCAAGATGTTTTATTAACATGTAATGGTGATCCCCCTAGCCACCTCATAGTGTCTAGGAAAGTCACAGTAATTGTTCCAGTCACCATCTCCGTTCCAAGACCTGGTTGCTGGCAATCCTGAAATTGGTGAATTCATGATATTTTTACAATTTGTTGCTTTCAGCCATAACAGTTCAGCTAGAAAAAGTAATTTAGAAAACTGCACATACTTTCTCAGTTCAGTGTATATTGTCATAGCAAAGACACAGATCAGAACCAATGTCAAGCTGTGTGTGTGTGTGTGTGTGTGTGTGTGTGTGTGTGTGTGTGTGTGTGTGTGTGTGTGTGTGTGTGTGTGTGTGTGTGTGTGTGTGTGTGTGTGTGTGTGTGTGTGTGTGTGTGTGTGTGTGTGTGTGTGTGTGTGTGTGTGTGTGTGTGTGTGTGTGTGTGTGTGTGTGTGTGTGTGTGTGTGTGTGTGTGTGTGTGTGTGTGTGTGTGTGTGTGTGCGCGCGCACACACGTGTACAGGGCTCGACATTTTTTTACTAGACCTACAGGTCTAGTAACCTAAAACCTTACTAAAATGCACTTGATCTCAGTTTCTGGAGGTGGAGCAAATGTGGCAGGTTAACAAGATTTAAAGGCATTTTTATTGCTCATTCACATTGTGAGCAATAAAGATGTCCTTAAATCTTGCTAACTTGTCACATATCCTCTGTTTTCAGAGACAGAGGTCAATTGTCAGTCTTCCTTCCTACTCGCCAGAGAAGGATCTAAAAATAGCTCGCCCTAATTGAATCTGGCTCCCAAATGCGAGCGGACCAGTGGATTTTTTTTTTGTGTGCGTGCACACATATACACTTGTGACAATTAAACAAGTGTTT
Source organism: Lissotriton helveticus (assembly GCF_964261635.1). Lineage (NCBI taxonomy): Eukaryota > Metazoa > Chordata > Amphibia > Caudata > Salamandridae > Lissotriton > Lissotriton helveticus. The sequence goes on along the minus strand of NC_136065.1, from coordinate 1,586,022,077 downwards.
GTTCTCTCTTCCATGAGCGCTGACTCTTCCTGGAAGAAATAGAACAATTTTGCAACCCTGAGCCCACTTTCAAGTAATGCGAACACCCGCCCGCGATCGTAGTTGATGTGTCTTGGAGCATTATATATATATTCACAGATAAAACCAAAAGTTACTGGGTTGTTATAGGTGGGCTGATTTTTTTTTTTTTACTCCTACAAAACCATAGAAATTCAGCAGTTCTAGTTAGGCTTATGTTAAGAAACTATTACTTGTTACTTTAAGGTACTTAATGGCACGGGTTATGGTTTCTTCAAATAAGTCTAACTATAAGTATAACTGCTGAATGTCTATGGTTCTGTATGGGTAAAACATCAGCCTAACTATAATGACCCTGTAACCTTTGGTTTTATCAGGGTATATCTATGTTTTTTTTTATTTTGTTTTACTACATCTTAAATCTGCAGAGGATCCGTTGGTTTTAAGTTTTGGTGAAAAAAATAATAATACTCATTGTTGGACTCATAAGGCCATCTGTGTGTCCTATGGGGTCATGAACCTGTATCCTGACCCCCTGTATGTCTTTTCCAGTGTATTTCTGCCGATTCGACATAACAAAATGGCTGGTGCAACATTTTATTCAGACTACGACTAGGCAATCTGAGCTTTCCTTTCCCCTCCGTATCCTCCACGGGTCGTTCCATATAGCTATATGTTTTTAACCTTTAATGTCTCTAAAACTACTAAATAGATTTACACCAAATAACTGAAAGTGTGATCTGCGTAACCAAATCTAGCTTTCTGCAAAATCTTGTGTAAGTCCGTTCAGCAAAATGGGGGAAAAGTGTTTTTGTACCCCACCCCCTTTTCTCACCCCCCTCTTGACGGATCAGCCCAAAACTTTCCACACAGCAGCTAAACTGACTGTATACGTTTTGAAAATGTCATTATGATTCGTCAAGCGGTGCCAAACTTATTGCCAAAACAAAAAATACTCTTCCTATGTAAACTTTAGTCCTAACTATAACTATATAATGTACATATATAGCTATATATGTAGACCTATTGATCCTACCCCTAAATTTAGTATCTGTTTTTTAAACCAAGCCAGGGTCATCACCTTTGTTAGACACTTGTCACAACTTATTTCTGTGTGGAGCGATTTTAATGAGTCTGCCATACATTAACAGTTGTCAGAGTCTGAATTTTATTTAAACTTTTTCCCACCGCTCACCCGAATTCACCTAGGCTTCTGCTTCGATTTCCAGATTATGTACAAGTTCAATCAGGCCAGTATTTGTACAGCTTTGGTTGGCTTGGGTTTTGCGCCCTTGCTGCAAGCTCTTCTATATTCAAGTTGTTGTTTCATTTGCATATTTCTTCTTAGCGTCTGGAGCAGGGAGTCCAAAGTATTGCAAGTTTGGTCTCCGTGTGGAAGTAAGTCAGTCTTGGAAAGAGCCCAAGAAAAGACCTCCGTTGCTAGGTGACAGCCAGAAACATTAGAAGAGCGGTAAAGGTGAGCTGTACTGATCCGGGGGAAAACAATACCGAACAAAAGGATGAGATGGCAATTCCTTGCCATTACTCCGCCTACTCCCACCTCACTGGTTTCAAAGTGAGAACCTGAGCACTGGTGTTTCATATAGATAATAGGTGGCCTGCAGAGAGACCAACATCATGTGCAGCCATACATGTTGTCCAAAGTGAAGATTACAGTTTACTCGATTACACAGAGAAACATGCCCACCTAGCATGACTACTAGCTGCACATGAGTATAGGAAGGGCACTCCGCTTATAAAGTACTTGGGGGCTGTTTAACAGGTGGAGTTTGTAGGCACCGTCCCACAAGGATGCACGTCAAAGCACTGTGCTTATAAACTATGATCACTGCCATTCACCTCATAGCCTGAGATGAGTGGACAATGGCCACCTTCACTCAGAGTGCAATTGCACTTTTGGTGACCCCCGTAACTGCTGATGCACACCTATGTTAAAAACCTTGAAGGTGAAACTTTGGCTTATTATGCCTGCCGATTTTGCCCCATTGGCAGTCTGTTTACAAACCTAATATAATCCTTCAAACGAGGACCCCAAAAGCCTTGAGCCATTATATTGTGGTGAACTATCTTTTTTTCCATACCTTTTTTAATTGTAACATCTTACACAATTCATATTAGGCCATTTTACTATAGTGACCTAGTTCAAGTTCTCTATTTAGGCACTCTCTTTCTTATATAACCTTGTTCAGTATGTTTTTACTTTCATGTTCTTTCATGTCCGTGTTTGTTCTTTTGTGCATTTTGTTTTTGTCTCGTGAGCCACTGTACTCTGCTGGGAAAATTTTAAAGTATGAATTTACATTTTACTTTAGTTTGCTGGTTTTTATCGCACTGTACTTATCGCTGTCACTAGTTTTGCTTCTGTGGGTTCTTACAGGATTATCCGCTGTAGTGTCATTTCCTACTTTATGTGCTGTATGTAGCTCTTTGAAATAGATTGTCTTCCCTTCCTTGTTTTTCATGTTATTGGTAGTTAGTTCCCTCTTTATTTCTCTGTGTCTGTTTCTATGGCTCCTTGTTCGTTATCCTTTTCATACTGTGTTCATGTTATGGTATTTGGTGGGTAGATGAGATTTTGGAGCATTTTTTCCCAAGTAATCTCCCAGATTTTTGTTGTATCTTACGTTTTTTCACTTCGCTGTCTTCTTTTTTTTTTTAAAGTTTAAAGTTTATTAGCGGAAAAATTGAAACGGACAGAGAAAAAACCATCATATATAAGAAATTACAATCTAAGAATATTAAATTTAAACAAAAATAAATACCTATTTCTGATATTTGGAAAAGGAAATAAAGGGAAAGAGGAGAGGGAGGGGGGGAAGAAAGCAAAATATCTACTACAATATTATTTGAAAACATTGAGGATAAAGGTGATATCTGAATCTTAATCTCTATTTCACATACAAAAACAGTAAGTAAATTATAATCATAAGCTTTAAAACACAATACTGTAAAGAAAAAGGAGTAATAGCAACATTATATTTAGAACTAGATGATAAAGACAACAAAAGGTTTATGGAGGCTTTCTGGCTTCATCCGGAGCATTAACTATAGTAGCAGAAGTGGAAGCTATATCAGTCAAGTAAGTGGATAGAGGGAGCCATAAGAAATCTCTTTTAACCCCTTCGGTGCTGATGACAGCTCCCGGCCGTCATGAGTCACGGTGGGCGTGTGCTGATGACGGCCGGGAGCCATCATGACCACGCCCGCGATCGGAATGTCCAACACCGGCGCGGAATTCCAGCCGCGGCTAAGGTGTTAATGGATAAGGATAAGGGAGTAACTTTGTTTGTGTCAAGTCTATGATGAAAACAAACCGCATTCCAACATGCTCTAAAAGTAACTATGTCAGCTTGTTTCCAATTGGAAGTTATTAAATGGAGGGCTATTGCTAATAACAAGTCAATTAATGAGGGGCTGAGGGACACTTAGCTGTCTTCTACCACTGATTATTTGTATCCCGTCCTTTATCCAGCTTTATGTCAAGATGGGTGTCTTCGGCAATTAATTCCAATATGCCTTTTAGCTAATAGTGTCCTTGGATTTGTGAGTTTCTTTTCTCATTGTGGCTGTCGTTTATTTTTTCTGGAAGCAGTCCAAATAGACTTGTTAATTTAGTCCTCCCATACAGTGTATATGTTAATCTAATCTTGGATCGCTGGGCAGCTCCATGTCAAATGTAGAAAGTCTGCTGAATCCTCCAAACATCTTGAACAGTTAGGCATGCGCCCTTGGTAGATCCTACTTGGCTTCAGTGGCGTAAAGTTAGTTGCGTCAAGATAATTGTACTGTACTAGTTTACACCTGGTATTCCTAGATACTTTTTAGGTCTCGCCTAGCGTTGCTGCGCACATGCGCAGCTCTCTCGGCGAGATTTATTGCTAATGAGGAGTTTCAGTAGAGGGCTTGAAGCCCCGCCCCGTCAGTTCCATTGGTCGGCGTGGCCTGCCATTGGAAATGAAGGTTTTTGGTTGCCGCCCTTTGGCCTGCGATACGGACTGGGTCGCCTGCTTCACGGCTGTCGTGAAGCACTTTCTTATCTTTTTGGGACCATGTGTTCAAACACATGGCCCCATAAAGACAAGAGATTGATGCTTTGTTTTAAGAATAGCCTTCACATACATGGCCGCGCAGTAATGTACGTTAGCGCCTCTTGAAGCAGACAATGTGGTAAACAAGAGTACCCTTTAAACTATATCCTCTGTGTGGGACTAGAGGGTACAGAGAGAGAGTCCCGGCCGACTCTTTGATACAATATGCTCCTTTCTCAGCCAAAGGTTCAGTTTAAGAGCCAAATGTTCACATTACATTGGTTACAAAACATAGAGGCACGGGACTTGTAAATAAGCCCAAGAATTCGGAGGCAATTTCTGCGCAGAAACTCCACACCTACGCACGTACTTTTGGTCTTGCGAGAATGCACCATCCAGACTGTTTGCACTAATTATCTGCAGCGGCTCATCTCGGAGGGAAGCTGGGCAGCTCGTTGTTGTCACCGGCCTCAGAGTGTCACGGGCCATCAGGAAGTAGGAAAAAAGTTTGTGAGTGGCTGCAGTGTTGCGGACCCTGTCCCTCCGATGCGGTGAGGCAGCTCCTCCCTGGGGCAGGGCAGGCACCAGTGTCAGGGCACTTTTCCTGCACAGTCACCCAGAGGAGGGTGGCATACCGTCTGTAGCCTGCCTTGGATGCTTATCAAGCAGGGAGGGGCGTGGAAGACAGTGCCCGGGGGCCCTTCTCCGCCCGCAGGATAAGTGGGGTGGCCCAGCTCGTGCTGCTTGCACATCCGCGCTTGCCATGGAGCCCTGGGCGCTGCTGATGTTGCTCCAGAACAGTAAGTGCCCCCTTTCCCCCCCTTTCCTCCCCTGCACACACACACACATACTTCTGTGCCGGAGGTACCTGACTCCATTGAGCCGCTTCAACCATACAGCAGCGAGCGCACCAGGGTGAGGATCAAACCGCAGGACGAGAGAGTATCTGGGTGTAGGAGGAAGCGTTGCTCTGAGGGAGAGGGATTCGTATAAATTGTGCATCCGATGCAGTTGCACCGGGATCCCAGTGTCCGAAGTGTGCAATGGATCCCAAATATGACCAAATAAGAGGATGTGGGGGCCCATTTCCTGGGTTGCACTAGGACGTACAGCATATTTGCTTCGTCAATTTGGCGAGGGTCTCACTGGCAGGAATAAGTAGCGCCTGGTGAGGGAATTGCCCTCTTTGAACTGTATCCTCCTCTGATAAATGAGGGCACAGGGTAAAGTGGGGGACACTCCTATTGGGGAGATTCTTGTTTAGGTAAGCTGTACCCCTAGGCAGAGGAGCATGCTGGGGGGCTAGGACTACCGCTAGGGCTCCAACAGTTTATTTTTTCACTGGTGCTATTTTATGAATAATTTTCGCTTTCTGCGGAAAGCCCGAAGGAACTCTCGGGTGGTAGCACTAGCAGTTATCACACCTTTTGGCACATCGAGGCCGAGACCGGTGTTTGGCACATCCTTAACCCTTTCCTCACCTGGGAGTCTGAGGGCGACTGGACATCAGTTTCGTGGACAGGCCATGGCCCGTTGAACAGAGTGGGGCCCCGCCTAAGAAGACATGCAACAAGGCTTTGCACAGCTGCCAACAGGTTTGCAACTGGAATCCTGAAGCAGCTGTACCAGCAGATTTCGATTGAACCCTACTGAAAGGGCTGGGGCGGTACGGAGGCCGGCGAGGGACAGCACTCCCTGCAGTCACAGTCTAAATTCAAGACCTGTGATACACGAGGCTTCAGTGCGGAGTTAATGCCCTACTCTAACTCTCTGATGAGAGGCTGGACGTGGGGTGGGATGAGAAGGCCCGAAAGGGAGACACTGACACACCTCACACCTTAAACCAAGGCAGTCAGTTATGGGGTCTTTCTCGATATCGCTCCTATCTGCCACCCCATCCGTTCCATCTTTTCTTTCTCACTCTGTTTGTCTCTCTCTCTCCCCTTCTTTCCTGCTCTCTCCAGTGTCCACCTCATGAGTCTCTGTCGCCCTCCCCCCTCTTCAGCCCAGCGTCCACCCTCTGTCTCCTCCTCCTCACCCCCATCTCTACTCTCTGTCTGCTTCTCGCTCGTCGACTCTCTTCCTTTCACGCTCTCTCACTCTCATCCTCCTCTTCCTCCCAGTCTCTCCACTTCCCTCCCCGACCCTCTTCAATGCCCTCCCCCCACCCATTCCCGCCAGCTCATTCTTCCTCCACGAGCAGTAAAAATATGCCAGAGAAAAATACCGGAATAGAGACCGGCATTGGCATAGCCAATAGGTCTCGCCTTTGGGAGCTTATGAGTGTGCTTTTTTGTTGGGCACGGGGAGATGACGTGATTTGCCCAGAATCCCAGGATGCAAGGGTGTCCAAGGGAAAGTTATTTGTGGGTTGGTAATAGGTTTTTATTATAGAGTGCTGCCAGGCCCAGACGATGAATGCAGACGTGTAACATCGGCAGTACGGACACAGGCCGCCAGACAGTTACCAGTAAATCGCACTCTGTTCAAAGTCGCAGGCTCCCTGCCCCCTCCCCTCCAGGGCGGAATCTAGGAGGTTTTTCCTCTCTTCGTCACTGTACCAGGGGCCTGGTGGCGCTACACTTCTCCCAGCTGCACTGCACCCTGCTGCTGGCTCACCTGCCAGGGAAGACCAGATAGCGCCTTGCACCGAGGGAACCCTCCGGTGTCCGGGAGCTAGCGCACTCCTGTGCATTCTAGGCAGGCTCACGTAAGGAGAGTGGCGCCGGACTGGAGGAACGGGCCTGAATCTTTCACACCAAGGGCTTGGATTAATTTATCTCTTCCTCATAGTTCCTGGGAGGATGGGCCGGGCGGCTGATTCACCGGAGACCACTCCTTTCACAGGTAAACGGCACGTTTCCTGTCTTTTTTGTAAAGTTTGTATTCGTTGCTCTAGTCATGCATACACCGGAGGCGAACGGTGCACTTGAACGAGTGCCCTAAAAGACGTTCTATGTCACATCACCTTTGATTAGGTGTTTTGACCCTCTGGCTGTGCCGTATGCTGTGTTGTATGCCGGTGACGCAACAGATAACACGAGCCAGCCAGCCAAAGGATGGATGGCACATAACTGTCAAACTAAATGTGCTTGGATAAAGTTCCTGGTCCAAGGAAAAGAAACTGCGTGCTGTGACAACAAGGTCTGGCCGACTGGCCTAGGTTTTTTTCTGTTTCTGGTGGCAAAATAAAAACAAGCATTTGCAATGCAATAGGTCTCACATTCACGCAAGTTTTGAGCTATTGACACTGCAAATGACAATGCCTTTTATTTTTGTTTTTGTTTTATAAACATAAATAGAAGGCATTGTCATTTACAGTGCCAATAGCTCAAACTCGTGCAAATGCGAGACCTATTGCACTGCAAATGCTTGTTTAACATATTGGCATGCTTTATCCAATTCCCTTTAATGAGTGAGTGGTGGTCTATTACAATTGCTTGTCTTATGCTGGTGTTTCCTCCTGGACCCAGGCCACTCCATAGCCCTAATCCTACTCGACCTATCAGCAGCCTTTGATAAAGTTTTCCACCGCACACTCGTTGCCAGACTATTCGATGCAGCCTTACAAGGAAACGCCATAGACTGGATCCGATCATTCCTCACAGGAACAAGCCAAAGGATTAGACTGCCATGGAAACCACCTGCGGAGTCCACAGGGGTCATCACTAAGCCTGACCCTCTTAAAAATCTAAATTGCCCCCCTCGCCGATATCGTCCAACAATACGGCCTCAACATCGTATCCTACGCTGGCGACACCCAGCTCATGCTCTCCCTCACCAAAGACCCCACCACCGCCAGACTCAACTTCCAGAAAGGAATGCAGGAAGTTGCAGTCTGACCAGCTGCTGCCTAAAGCTCAACACCGAGAAGTCCGAAGTCCTCGTTCTCGGAACACCCCTTCAGCATGGGACAACACCTGATGGCCCACCGCCCTCGGCAGCCCACCGACCCCCTCCGACCACGCATTGTATTCGACTCATCCCTCACCATAAACCGACAGGTCAACGCCGTCACCTCCAGCTGTTTCAACACTCTCCGCATCCTCCGGAGGACGTTCAAATGGATCATTGATAGCTTTGCTGCCCCCGCAGACTGCGGCTACTAATGCCGGTAGCAGCGCGGGAGCACAGCGGACGCGCCGAAGGCGCGCCCATCTGCGCCCATCCGTGGCCGGCAGGGGCAAGGGGCAAGTCACTATGCCAAAATCACAACTTACTCCACGGCTTAATTGAAAACACTTTATTCAAACGAGTTAGCAGTTAACAACCACACGCTAACCAAACTTAGCAGGAATGGGATAAGGAACTTCAGATCCTCCTTCCCAGAATTTCACAGGCCCATGACTACCACGGAACATATTGTCCCCCAGGCTTGGAAAGAAGACAAGGCTCTCTCGATAATATACTTAAACACGTGCTCCCTGCCTAAACACCAACTTGATATACATAACCTGCTAACGTCAGAAAAAACAGATATTCTACTATTAACTGAGACCTGGCTAACCCAGGAATCCACCCCCGACATTTTAGTTGCACTACCTGACTAGTTTTACATCATCCAAGCCAACTGTCCACAGGGAAAAAAGGGAGGTGGAGTAGCAGCCATTGTGCATCAAAAACTTAAATTCACAGCACTCACTCCCCTAGATCTTCCTCAAACAGACAACCTAGTACTTAAATTAGAAACCGACCTTACCCCCCTGGTCTGCGTGCTACTCTATAGACCTCCACAGAACATGCCGCAGTTTCCAAAGTCCCTGAGTCACCAAATGTCACAACTCGTAACGAACCATGCTAAAATACTGATGGCAGGTGATTTCAACTACTGGGCCAACGACTTAGCAGGGGGACCGCACTCAGCCGAACTAACAGACCTACTTGTTGGGCTCAACCTAAGCCAATTGATATCCACGGCGACTCACATTAAAGGGCACATATTAGATCAGGTATGGTCTAGCATCCTGTCCATAACCAATCTAGATGTCACCTCGTGCATTTGGTCCGACCACTATTTTATTAAACTCACCATAAATATCCCTACCCACCCCAAAACTACTCACCACGAGCCTGGCTCACGTAGGAGCTGGAACACTACCAATAAAGATCAATTTATAGAGTCACTGACCAACACTATCCCTACCTGCCACTCATCTATCAGTCAAAGTGAGAAAGACCTTTCAGACTGGCTAACGACAGCCAGTAATAAACACGCCCTCTCAAGAAATTACGCCATGCCCGTCGCCATGAGGCCCAAAGATGGTTCTCCCCGGAGTTAAGAAAACTGAAACTTGACCTACGTCACGCAGAGAGAAAGTGGAGAAATAAATACTCACCCGATGACAAAAGCACTTATAAAAAGGCCATAATGGCTTCTAAAGCCAAATACTTCTTGTCCAAAATCATCAACTCCACAAGCCGCTCCAAAGACCTTTTCTCAATCATTAAGGAGCTATCCAACCCAGATAGGGTAACTATGAAACCCACTCCCTCTCAATCCTTATGTGAATCCTTAAACAATTTTTTTATTGAAAAAATCATAACCATTAAAAATAGTATTCCCAATTGCCCGAGCCCTGCATGCCCCACAAAACCCAAGAACTTACAAAAGTTGGAACAATTTCCATTAATAAGCCAGGAAACATTCACAGATCTGCTAGCTAAAGTAAAATCTGGCTCTCCAAGGGACTGCTGCCACCCTTGGATCCTTAAGGAAGCCTTCACCGCCTGCCCAAGCCCAGCCGTGACCCTCCTGAATGAGTCCCTGATCCAGGGTCGGGTACCTAAGCCCTTTAAAGAGGCCATAATCATTACCCTGATAAAAAAAGCCAGGAGCTGACCCAAAAACCCTTACTAACTACTGACCGATATCACTTCTCCCCTACCTAGCTAAACTGATTGAAGCTCATGTAGCTAAATGCTTATCCACCTTCCTGGAGCAATCGGAATATCTAGATACACACCAAGCAGGCTTCCGTCCAGCCCACTCCACAGAATCAGTGATTCCACCAGTATTGGATACGCTGAGAAAAAAAGCGGACAAGGGTCTCGCCCAAGCCCTGGTGCTTCTGGACCTCTCTGCCGCCTTTGACCCGGTTGATCATAACATCCTGATCGACCGTGTCTAGGATGCGGCTATCGCAGGGCCAGCTCTTGAATGGACTAGATCATTCCTTACAAACCGATCCCAGTCAGTCCAACTTGGCGGGTTCATGACCCCCATGATCAAAACTACATGTGGAGTCCCCCAGGGATCCTCACTCTCACCTCACTTATTCAACCTCTACCTTCTCCCTCTAATCCACGCGCTAAAAGAAAGGAACATCCAAACCTTCGACTATGCGGATGATTTCCAATTAGTATTCCCTATCAATAACTCCCCGACCTCTGTCCATGAATTTCAGTCGACAATGCTGTTCATCCGCGACTGGATGAATAGTAATCAACTGAAATTGAACCCGGACAAAACAGGACTGATCCTCACGGGTGGCCCACTCAACCCATGGAACTCCCAATTCTGGCCTAAAGAACTAGGACAATCCCCGACTCCATCTAATCACGCCAAGACTCTGGGAGTCGTTGTCAACAGCGACCTTACCTTAAAATCTCAAATTGGTTCTGTCATTTCTACCTCCTTCTTCCAACTAAGGAAAATAAAGAAAATCAGCAGGTTCCTAACTCAGGAAGCTAAACTTCAGGCAGTCCTCGCCATGGTGATCTCACATATCGACTATGCCAACTCCCTTTACTAAGGTATCCCGGTTTACCTTAACCACCGTCTTCAACTGATTCAGAACCAGGCGGCCAGATTGATTCTCCAGGAAAACAAACGTCAACACCCCCCCTCCTGAAAAAACTCCACTAGATCCCTATATCACAGAGATGTGCCTTCAAGCTGGGATGTATTATCTTTAAATCCTTGAATGGCAGTAGCCCCAAATTCATTACCAATATGATCTCAACAGACATATTCCTACCCGCAATCTGCGATCCGCCCACTGGCACCTCTTGACAACACCCTCTTTCAAACAGAAACGATATGGGGGATCAGGATTCTCCACACTGGGCCCAAGATACTGGAACTCTATGCCCCTGGAAATCAGATCCTGTACAGACCTTCTGATATTCCGCAATCTCCAAAAAACCTGGCTGTTTAGACAGACATTCGAGTAATCACGCAAATCAATTACCTCCGTCACCCTCCAAGCAGCGCCATGAAACCAACCCGGTGAACGTGTGCTATACTAGTTAGTTATAACATAACATAACATAACATGAGTAAAGTGCACAAGGAAATAAGTTGTTTATCCTGTGGGTGTACTTCAGTGTTAGTGGTCCCTGAGCATCTATAGTAAAGGACTGTACCCACCACCGTTTTTTCTGTCCAGTAACTACTCATTGCTGCAGGGATCCCTAGAATAGACATCACACCTTCTCTACTGACTCCAATGTCATCTTCTGCACTAGTCACTCCCACTCCCCTAGACCGGACTATACCTTGTGTTATGTGCCAAGTGGTTTACGTGACTCACTAAAGGACACATTCTCAGCCAAAAATGATATCTTATGTCACCCTTCATTGGATGTTCCTTCATCATTGCAACAATTGCAAGCTTTCATTAGTGTGGTCATGCTGTATTTGCATCCCATCCTTGCCTGCACTTCCTTCCCATGGACTACAGATTTTGTAATGTTTTTATTGCGTTATACTAAGACGCAATGAGTCCTTAGTATTCAGAGTACACTTGACTAACCCCCCTGCCCCCATAGGATAACATTGGTCATGGGGATAATATTTATTTTAAAAACGAACATGTACAGTTTTGACTAAGTTTAGTGTCATACCTTTATGGTAGATGGTCCAGCCATCTTCTGTCCTCCTACTTGTGCATCATAGTTTGATTTTTTTTAAAAAATGTTTTACATGGGTGTTAAATAAATAGCCATATTCTTCTTTCAAGTTAAAAAAAAAAAATTGCTTCACCTATGCGGTTTGTTATTTAGTTACTGGCGTCAGACGCAGCCCATCCACAAGAGCAGAGGGGCCACACCCACACACCTTTTTGCAGATGTAATGAGTGTCTGTCTGACTGAGCAAAGGTCAGCCTGACAGACACTCTTTATTTTCAAGTTCGGTGCTATACATGCCCTAAATACACAGGCTCTTGGCTGCCTCAGCTGAACTTTGCCAGGCTGTGGATTTTATAGCCCTGTGGGTGTGACCTCCTCAGCCTGACAGTGTCTTGAGGTCCTCCTTTAATGATGGTAGACTCGGACCTGGGCGCTTCAGGTTTAAGCCCTGAAGTGCCCAGATTAGAGTGTCCTTCAGTGACGCCATGTCACATAGTGGGGTGGGCTCTCAATGACCCCATCCCACTCTGTGACAAGTAAAGACCATCGCCCGATTCCTACCCTCTTATACCATCGCCCGATTCCTACCCTCTTATATGCGGACGATTCAGTCATCATAGCACGGACCTTAAACGAACTTCAGCTACAGCTTGATAAGTATGTATCTTTTATGGATTCTCTTGGCCTTAAAGTTAACACCAAAAAGACGTTCACAATGAATATTGGCCCCAGGATGAAAGTTTCCAAACCCATCTCCATCAGCAACCACAGATTAGACAAAACTTCGGTGTATCCATACGTGGGCATTTTAGTAGATGACAAGATGAATTGGAACAAGGCAGTGGAGGCGAGGAATCTCCATTTTCGCCGAGCTACCTCAGCGTTAAAATCTTTTTCGAGGAAACTCGGCAAACCTGCCCCGTCTGACCTGTTATCCATATACTACGCTAAATGCCATAGTGTGGCTACCTATGGAGCGGAAATTTGGGGTTACGGCCGTATCGACCAGCTTCAGATCACTGAAAATGTGTTCATTAAGTACATTTTGGGTCTTCCCCAAAGCTCCCCGATATTGGCCTCACATAGGGAGCTTGGTATAGAGTACATCACCGATACCATCCGATGCCAGCCCATCTTATTGTGGCATCGAGTATGGTGTAACCCTGAAAGTCATTTAACCCGCTCCCTTATTCTTGATTGTCTAAAATTAACAAATTGGCGAAAAATCCCGTGGCTGAAATTCATATATAATTTCTTTAAAGATCTGGACTGTGAACAATATTTCCTTCATCCCCCTTCAGTCGAAGATATCTCAAGAAAACAACTAAAGCAAATGGCGCTAGCCCATCTGAGAGATCTTCGAAACCAGGCCGAGATCATTAAACCAAAGAACGAGAAAATCATTACAGACAGGAAAAGTAATCCAGCCCTATTTGACTTTCTTTTTATCAAATTATGAAAAGTTTTTAATCACCAGGCTGCGCTTTGATGTCTTTTTCCGTTTGGTTACATTCCCGGAAATACAGAACTGGTCTTCTAATATGATGAAATGCCCCTGTGATGGAGCCTCTGCACAGTCCACGATCCACGTTGTCCTTTTCTGTAAATACTATAACCTTGCAAGGAAAAGATGGATCATTCCGATCCTCCGGGCCAGTGGACTTAGACAATCTTATCCAGCTCTCTTCTATTTACAATCCCCAAAATCCCCACATGAAGCCAAATTCATAGCGACTTTTCTTAAAGCAGTTATAAGAGTTCGCCGTAATATCGCTAGTTAAATGAACATGTCTTGTTAAAGAATTGTAAAGATGTTTTTATAACCTCAAAATATCTTTTATTGCAGTGATCTTATTCTTATATAATTCCATTTTATCTTAAACGTGTTATTTGTGTGTAAATTTTTCTAGAATGTACTTTTTATGATTATACAAATTTTATAATCGAATAAAAGTTGATGAATACTGAATACTGAAGTAAAGGACCGCCTCCTCCTCTCACTGACTGAGTGAAAGTGGGCAGCAGTCCCAACATCCAGGAACCCGAGAGGCTTCCTCCCGCCAACCCAGATCGCTGCTACTGGCCGAGGTTTTTTTTTTATGTTTCTTGCATGCTTGTATGTATGAATGTATGTGTATTAATGCATGCAGGTTGTGAATGGGTGTGTACGTGTGTATATGCCTGTTAATGGTGGGTGTATGTGCCCGTGAATATATGGGTGTGAGTGAGTGTGCATGTAGATGGGTGAGTATGTATGTGTGTACGTGTGTAGCCCAACCGCGGCCCGCCTGCTTAAATTACTGACCGCCACTACCTGGCTGTATCTGAGTTTAACCCCTCGTGCATCGCTACCTCTGAAGAATCAAGTGCCCAGAAGTGACTCCTGACTATTCTATCGGACCACATTAGTATTGATGGTCTAGATCTAGTGCTTCTTAAAAGCAGTTGTTGATTGCAGCCCTAAAGTGTATCCACAAGCGGACTCCAGTTTTGCAACAGAAATGGACTAAAAATGCTTTGTTGCTAGTGTAAAAAAAAGAAAATGCACAAAATGCAACATTTGTATAATGCTGGAACTTAAAAAGAACAGCCCAGTGGCAGGAGAAATTCTTGGCTGCATGGGACAGTTTTGGAGTGCTAAATTAATATATGGCCGCCTCCTTATTGCGAGTAATGAGAACTCAATTGAATGCCATTACACAGCTGTTATGGAGAAAACGTTGCCACTTATGTGAACCCACCTGATTTGTTTGTTTTTTGGAGGGGGGGTTGGGGGACTGGGTTTGATGAAATTGCTTAGATCTCTGGTTTCATACTGGACTATACCAGTTAATGCATTGCATAATGCTCTGTTTCACTCACTCAGGACCTGGAAAGCAAAGGAGAGAAGCACGACAAAGACAAATATGGTTATTTTTCCTGAGTTTCAGCCTGAGCAAACCTTGCCATAGAATTCTTAATAATTTGCATCTTATACACAGCTGTCTTGGCTAGATCAATGTGTACTGCGTTGCAGTAGTAAACACATGAAAAATCATTTTGTCTGGCTCCCATAAACCCTCCATTTCTCCATTACTGGCAAGCAAAGGCATCACAGAAGGGTTTGGGAATTGGTCAGCTGTAATTCGAAGCAAAAGGCAATGAGATCTAGAGAGCAGACTGTAATAATGCGCGGGTCTCTACATATCAAATGATAGTACTGTAGGATCTCTATAAGTATTTCCTTAAAGGGGTAGAAAAAAAAATTAAATAAGTAAAGAGAAGATCAAGGTATTCAAAGCTGAATGCTTAAACGTAAACTTGGTGGCAGTAGAATGCCACCAGCGAGCCATTGTTCGTAAGCTAGCAATACTAGAGCGAAGCACCTGTATACTATTAATTAGCATAATTCCACTAGCAATTCAACTTCTAATACCAAGCATATCAAAGAATCAATCTCAATTATTGAGGCACAGCACTTTTGTACTTGCCCAATATAATACTTGGACCTGACCCTTAACAGTGAAAGGTATGATTGCCTATGTCAGTTGTTTTCTCATAGGAAGGAAAACCTTGTGGTGCAATTCTGAGTATCCAGGTAAAAGCTGAGCAGCAATTGTTACTAAAAGCTCATGTTCCAACACACAAAGGGCTGTCTGAGTGATACATTTTGTTATAAGCTTGCAGACAAGTCATTTGAGGTTGTTTAGGAGAAAGAGAAGGAGTTATAGAAAAACAGTGCCTTTGAGCCTTCAGTGGAAACTGGCCTATCCGGATATCATGTTTTAAGTGCGATAGAATTTGGTGCGGCCCAATGAGTTATGAGAGTCATGAGAAGCTCTAGTTTTTAAGTGGAAGTGATAGTTTAATAGGATAGTCTGGTCCAGAGAACGTTGTTTTCAGTAGATGGCTGGTGCACCTTTTTTGTTGTTTTTAGTTACTTTTGTGGGGTTGAAGGATTACTTAATTAAGAATATGGTATAGGAATACCAGTGCTTCGACACATTGCCTTACTAGCTCCCGGAGGAATATTTGGCTGCAAAAGGATTAACTTTCTACTTGTTGATGGTCTGTGGCTTTATATGTAAGATGGTGGACTAGGAAGCCCAACAACAAGAAAGCAAGAATACTCGAAACACAAAAACAGAGTAAAAAGAGGTATTTAAGTTGTTTGGAAGATAAGAGCACGCATATTTTTGGATCTTAAGTAACTTGTACCTACATATAAAGGCAACAATAGAGGTCTTTTTGAATTAGTCCAACACTACACCCAGGTTACTGACTAAAGATGTGTTGCAGACAAGTGAGGAAGCCCAATAGAAAAAGTGGAAAAGGGTATGAGTAGAAGGCTTTTGGAAAAACAATATTTTTCTAGATTTAAGGCGGAGTAATGTGAGATCATATATGATTGGTTTACTAAACGACAACGGGGACTCCTGTGAAGGTGAGCACTTTAACTAAAGAGAAATAAATTAAAACTGGAAATTCAACAATATATAAGGGACAAATATTGAAGGGTAAGAAGCAAGGGAGTTGTATGAGTGGAGAAAAGCAGAGGTCTAAGGACAGTCCCTTAGCGAGTGCTTTAGTTGAGAGGGATATATAGGTGACAGGATGAAGTGGACTTCACCAAACAACTGCAAAGGTGTGATAGATGGGCTGATAGTCAAGTATATGGATTGTCAAATTCCGAAAGAGGAGAGAGTGGATCTGAGAACAGTGATAGCCCATACCAAAAAGACTCTAAGACAGGCAGATTTTGAAAAAAAAGACACTAAGAGTGAAGCGTGGAATGTAGACGGTATGTCATAAGAATATAGTGTTGTGGTGCCAGCGGTCAAAACCAGACTGGAACAGAGCATTGAGAAAAGTAAAGTCAACGCAGTTGGAGTATTGGTCTAAGGCAAAATAAGCAAGTTAAATTTAGCAAGTTAAAGGAGAATGCCTGGAAGAATGATGGGGGTCAGGATGATTCATGGCATTCTTCCACGAGTTTGGAAAGGTGCCTCTAGAAACAGATAAAAACCATGTTGGTAGGTAGAAGAAATACAGAGAGCTTTGAGAATCACAAGGGGCTGAAATCGGATTTACACTTCGAAGACAGCGAAGGAGCTCAGTCTGAGAAAGTGGTGAAGATGGCGAGAGCAGGGCAGTGGTGGGATTCTAAGGAATCTGGGTCTGGAGTTTTTTTTTTTAAGTTTTAGATTTGAAGAAAATTGCAAAATCAGCAGCTGTTGTAGAGGACTGGAACACAGTGGTTGATTAAGCAGAGAATGTGAAGAAAATGAGGCGAGAAGGTGTAATATAATGCTTGACTTAAATACGTCTCATTGGTAGGAAGAGTGAAGGAAGAAAGGAGTGCAACTGAGAAGATTATGAAACTTCCAAGTTCTTTATGCCTGTCAGAGAGCAGATTGAGACAATTTGTGGGTTGGAGTATGTCATGGCTAGGGTTTATGGAAAGCAATATGGTGATGGAGTGTAGAGCACGTTTAATGCTCACTGAAGGAAGGTGAGAAAACGGCCACTAGCTCTGGGGGCCGAGAGAGAGAAAGGAGTCTGGGAAGATGCCAAGATATCACAGATGTGTTGAGTGAAAAATAGTGCAACGTTCATGACAAATAAAAGTAGAGGAGGTCCGTGGGTAGGAGGACAGCTTAGATGGGGTGGCTGCAGAGAAATGTAAAAACATGGTGGTCTCCACAGGGAATGAAGAAAAAAACAAGTTGGTGTTTCAGTTTGGCTGTTGAGACAAGTCCAAGTAACATGAATTTGAAAAAGGATAAGTTGGGCTTTTGAGTGAGAATAGTTTTGGTATGTGGAAGGAGGCGAGGAGTGTCCTCCATAGAATAAAGGTAAAGATTGAAGTTGGCTGAGAAGAAAAATGGCAGAGCAGTAATGAAAAACATGTTTTTGTGAGAATTCGAAGTGATCTCAGACAGCGATAAAGAGACCTGCAGAGTTTTGTCAAGGGCTGTGTTAAGTTAATAGATCTTTTCAGTTTCTGTGTCTACAGTGATGTGTTTAAGGGTATGGGTGTTCTGGATCCTCGAATTTCCCTACAGTAGTGTGGAGAATGAGGTGCACTGCCATGGTCATTCCAGGGTGAGGATGATATTTCGATTTGTAGCTTTGCATTAGACTGACTCCGATTCCTAGGTATATGCAAAGCTATATTGAAGAGTGGGTTTGGACTCCAGAGTTTGCCCTGAGAAGAAGCTGATTCAGATGCTTCACAAAGCTGGGTCTATTCGTATGCTACTTTTAACGCTATCCAGCCCAAGGAAGAGTTTTTTTCCCCTTCCATTTGGTCGTGGGAAAGTCGGACTTCTGCTGACCGAGAAAGACCTTAGTTCTCAGGCGATCGTATACACTGATAAAGTCCTCCATTAGGGCACATGCAGGCACTGTTACTTGAGCCCTATCTTGTTAGATAAGGAGGTATTGCCAAGTCTGTGTGGTTTGTGTTCTCTCTGTTTGCAAAAGAGATCGTGCTGTTGGCCTGCTACTGCGCCTAACGCGCAGGTAGTGTTATATCAGGGGCGGGCTTGACGTGATGCCATGTCGTTTCTTTGCCGGTGTCTTATCACATACCTGTCCATGTTTTAAAGATGGTGTTTTTTCATCAAAATGGACGGGTGCTGGCGGTCAAATTTATACAGGCAGGTGTGTGTGGGGGGGGGGGGGGGAGAATCTGTATCGAAATATATATTCACAAAAAGAAGTTGCCCTCCACGAAAATGCACACACACAAGCCTACTTCATTTATTGGATACAACAGCGTAAACAGGAACTTCCACAGAATTTAAATCCTTAAGACCTGAAGCGTTTTGGACAGTACAGTCCTTGATCACAGGCACGAAGCAGAAACATAATGGCAGACACGTAATTAACTTTTTCTATAGTGGTTGCTTGCTTGAGTTTGCTCATACTACAGAGGGTGGGAGAAAGTAATGTCGAAACAACAAGCAGAAGATTTATCCTTGATGGAAGAAGTATATCCTTAAGCATTAAAGTTACTTTCTGACATCTATCTCAAGGTGAGGGGGCAAAGGTTTGTAAGTGTTTTGAATGAAACGTTCTCCGTTACCAGCAGCCAGCGACATAAAAAGAGATGTCATAACTTTTTAAGCTGATAATGATGCTGATAGGAAGCTGTAGTGCTGTTAAGAACGCAACAGTTTTTTTATTTATTTTTTTAGAAATGGAACCCGAAAGGCTCCACTACTGTAATTGATGCTTGACAGATTCGCTGTTAGGGAGAGGGCTGGAGAAATAAGAAGATTCCAGTGAGGTACCTTAGCTGATAGAACAGTGTTCACATTGCTTGAGAGACAAATACGTTTCTGTATTTAATATGACCCCCCAAGTTTCAGACCAAACTAGTTGAAGGCACTTATGACAGTAGGCCAGTGGAACTGCAGACCTGCATACATTATCCTCTGCATGGTTACATTGAGAAAGAACTAAGTAAACCTCATCCGTTGTTGAACGTGGGTAAGATATACCTTAACTGAAAAGTTGTTATCCAGATCTTTAGGTGTCCTGAAATGGCGGTTAGGATCTTTAGTGTGCCTGTGTTGGCCAACATTGTGGATATAGGCTGGACAGACAGTATGCCCAGGCCCCAAGGTAAATGGTCATTTACAAATTGGCTAGTGTATTAAAAATAAAAATCTTTTAAAGGCACTCTTTTGCAAATTGGGGCACCTAGAAACTTTGTGACATTGTGTCAGGGTATTCTTTTAGTGATGAAGGGTACACATATTTCATTCAGGTGGTCTTTGTGAGGAGTGGTGCCGCTCCACATACAAATGTTCTTGATGCAAGAATTACTGCGCATAAATGAGCCATTTTTTTGGGGCCTTTTTTTGCGCCTTCGGCTAATTCCATTAAAATATCTTTAAAGGATTTACTTTCACCCAACTGGATTATGGCAGTTAGGTAGAACGTCATCCCACCCAGTGACATCAGTCCCTAAAGTAGCAATATTGGGAATTTTGGACAACTGGGAGGGTGCAAGGAGCTCCTGGATTCTTGTATGAGTGGGACTCTTAGTGGCTAAGCGAGACCGCAGAAGTGGAGGAGTACTGTTTCTCCCACGCTGACAGAGTGGTATAGAGAAACGGACAATTGTGCAACAGCAGAGAAAACTGTTTACAAAGCCCGCAGATGCAGGTGTAACTACAGGAAACCTAAGGTCTCTGTTGATGGGTGGCAGGCCTTAGTTGGGAGACATGAGGGAATTCATGATGATGTTGTATGTCAATACCTTAGGTTGTAACCTGGGTTTAGAACCATACTGAGGAGGGTGGGAAAAGTGTGAGTGAGTTACGTTTTATGTTCAATTTCAAGTGGTACAACATGTGTGACTACGTGAATCGTAGTAGATAAAAAAATGTCTCAATAGTTGGCAACCTTTCTATTGGCAAAAGTGATTTATACGCTGAAAATACTTATAAGCTTAAAAGGTCTGTGTAACAATGTGCTTACTTACAATTCATTTAGTTCTTAAATATAAATATTGTACTGCTTTATGTATTTTGTACTGCCTCACCTTTAAGCATTGGCTCATGCTACTACTTGTTGTTGTATGAGAGCTCCATGGTGATGGAACGCTCTTGTGGAGATGTGAGAGGCAGTTGCAGCTTACAATCTTACCTGATGGATGGAATCTTACTTCTCTTCTTAATAAACCTAATCTCCTTTTTTAACTTCAATCAAAACTTCTCCATTATTTATGATAATCTTGATTTTACACTGGCGACTCTGGTGGGTTGGGAAGCTCGAGAGTCAAACAAAATTGTGAAACGTAAAGTTAAGTTTGACAAAACTAAGGCAGTCAAAAGCACTCAGGTAAATGTTGGAGATCTAGTCATGATTAGAGCTCCAGTTGGACGCAAATCTTCTGAATTGTTCAGAAGGGTTCATAAAGTTGTAAAAGTGTTTACCAATGCCATCAAAACTGATGATTCAAGAATCTGGAACTTAAACAGAGTTGTGGTTATTAAGAACCCCATTGGGAATGGTCAGGATGCTAAGACATGTTCAGCTTTTGACTCTTCTTTAGGTTCTAAAAAGGTTTCTCATGATGCAATGAGAGCTAAAAGTGCAAGATTTGTTAAATTTCCCTCAAGGTTTAAAGACTATGTTACCAGCTGATAATTTTTTTGTGTGTTTAGCATTTTCTTCATTTTTATTTTTTTAAATAATATATAGGGGAAAGGTGTGTAACAATGTGCTTACTTACAATTCATTTAGTTCTTAAATATAAATATTGTACTGCTTTATGTATTTTGTACTGCTTCTCCTTTAAACATTGGCTCATGCTACTACTTGTTGTATGAGAAGCTCCATGGTGATGGAACGCTCTGTGGAGATGTGAGAGGCAGTTGCAGCTGACAATCTTACCTGATGGATGGGATCTTACTTCTCTTCTTAATAAACCTAATCTCCTTTTTTAACTTCAATCAAGACTTCTCCATTATTTATGATCTTGATTTTACACTCTGCTACATGGTCCTGGCAAGTGCAGGGGTTTTCTGTAGTGTAAAATGGTAGCTGTGGGTCACTGCCTCCATTTTAGAAGATCGAAAGTAGAGGTAGAGCATGTGAACTATTGGACCTGGCATAATTACTCCCACCTCTTCTGTCTAGAATCAGACCTGTGATTATCTCTAATGCAAGTTAATTAAAACAAAAATACAACTCCATTGGAAAAGGTGGCCACAATAACCAGCAGCATTTGCATCTAGTGTCATTTTATGAATTCATTATTTGGACCTGACTCCCTGCCTGTCTTGACTGAAGACAGCGTGGATGGCGTCATTGCTGTTTGAATCGGAGACTCCTGGAAAATGGCCTGATGGGACCAAGTAGGCAACCTAACCCAAACACTGGATTGGATGTGAGGCTCTCGGGTTGTTTGAACCTGACAAGATATTGAACAGGCTAGAGGGGAGGGAACGTGGAAGTAAGTGGAATGGTCTGTGGTCATCCTACCTCTTAAAATTGGTATCTATCTTTGGTGTGGGCTGGGCTGGATGTTCACTGGTCAGTGACCCTTTGAAAATTAGAAGTAGTGTGGCAGTAGTTGGAGCAGGGTTATCTGAGACTGGGCAAGTGTCACCAGCAAGGGGCCGCAGACAGCCATATGATTGTCCCATGTTTGCCGTCTGTTTACAGTGTCTAGCTAATGTATTCTAACAGCAGGTATTTAACAGGGGAGATTGGAGACGAGACTGTAATGGTTAGAATGCATCGCGGGGTGGTCGCGCAATGTCATTCTTTAAATGGTTCACATGCATGTTGCACGTGTGTTGTGTTATGCTTTAAATGTACACTCATGCATGGTGGGTCTGTTTGATGAAAGTTCCAACAATGCTTCTCAGTCACCGTTTGGCTTCTCATCGGAGGGACGCTTTGCGATTGGGTGGCGTTGTTTATCAATAAACTCGCACTCGAAATATTCAACGCTTCTCTAGATTAATTCACTGCTACATTTCGCGACGATCGGGGAAACTTCAACCACAGTGCTTCTCGTTGCTCATTAGCGATACGCACGCTTGAAATACATTGCAATTAGCCAGTGTTAAAACGAAGTAATAGCGCAGACATCACTTGTAGAAGGTATAAGTAGGTTTATTCACGTAGTAATCAACAGGTATACAATTATAGGAAGATCCTTAGATTATCTGGTAATCTCTGGTAATACCTGGAAATGCCAGACGGGACGCACAGGCAGATGCCTGTGCGTCCCGCTTCCATAACAGCGATACGCACGCTTACGTTTTATTTCATTTAAATATCCGCACGCTTATTCAAAACTTGTTGTGCTTCAATTTAGTGACCTGTCAGTGCACATCGTTTTTTAGCGTTTCACAAGTTTGGAACTTGCTTAGTTACCGGCCAATATTTCCACTTTTATAACCGTGATACACACGCTTATTTTTGACCCTTTATTTTTACTTTGTTTTTTTTTAAATTGTTGTTATTGCTTTAATGGCTAACGTTCAAGTTCAACAAATTACTCAACCTCCACCTTTTCTCAGTAAGCCTGGAAGCCCTGAAATTATTTGGTCAGAATGGTTTAGATTATTTAAGAACCATCTAGTTGCTATTGACGCTGTAAATTATCCTCGTGCTCGAAAGTTTGTATTACTTTTTGGTTGTCTTGGTCAAGCTGCACAAAGAATTTTTCACAGTATTGTTCCAATTCCTCCGCCTGCTTCACATGCTGGTGATGGCCAATGGAACGTATATTTGGAAGCAGTCACTCGTTTAAAAAAACAGTTCTCTGAAGAACCAAACATTATGTTAGAGAGACATCATTTTTATTCAAGGAAACAAAAGGAAGAGGAGAAAGTTGAGGAATACATATCTGCGCTCAGAGTTTTGGCAACCACTTGTGATTTTGGTCCCTTATCTGATAACTACATCAGGGACCAATTTGTTTTCAATTGTGCTTCACGCAAAATCAAATAGAGGATTTTAGGATGCAAAAACGCTTCCTGATCTGAGTTAATTGACTTGGCTTTGAGCATTGAGCGTTCCACTTTGTCAAGCAAAGTAATGCTAGATACACCTAAAAGTGGAGTTAACATTGTCTCTTCTTCCGAGGTTGATAATGAAGATTCTATATGTGCAGTAAATGTTAAAAGCAAGAGTTCTAAATTTAGTCAAAAGAAACAGTTATTTGTTGGTTATAGATGCGGTTCTAAAAACTATATAGGGAATTCTCCTAATTGTCCTGCTATCAACAAACGATGTGTTATTTGTAAGAAAATAGGACATTTTCAAGGAGTATGCAGAAATGCTAAAAGGTCAGTTCATGTGAACTGTATTAATCCAGATGTTGATTCCTGTAGTAACTCTTTCAACAACATAGTTGTTACAGTTGATTGTATTGATGATAAGGATTCCATAAAAGGGCCTTTATGTTCTGCCATTATCGACTACGTTCCTTTACAGGTGATGGCTGGTTCTGGCTCTCCTTTTACAATCCTTGGAGATACTACTTTTTATGAGCTTTGGACCAGGAAAGTTGATCTCATTCAATCTGATGTAAACCCGAAGGCATTCGGGGAAAAGGATATAAATATGATTGGTTATTTACCTGGTTTGGTACAATATCTTGGAAGAGAAACCATAACAAAGATTTATGTTGCAGAGAAAGGGAAAAACATTCTCGGCTGGAAGGATCTTGCTCATATGGGTCTTTATTTAGTCCCTGGTGATGAAAATCTAGTTACGGTTGTGGATCTTCCTATATGTAACATTGAATGCAGCATGTCTGAATCAGATTGTAACGTGTTAAGTGAGGTTATTTCCGATCTTAAACCAGATTTCTGCAACTCTGTAGGATCTGTTAAAGGTTTCGAACATCGTATCAGACTAGTTCCTGGAGCTCAACCCATTGTACACAAGGTTCGCTCTGTACCTTTGAGTGTAAGGAATGAATTGAAAATCTCATTAGGGAATTTGTGTAAACAAGGCATCATAGAACCTACTAATTCTTCACAATGAGTCGCCCCCATCGTAGTAGCACGCAGAAAGTCTGGCGAGATTAGACTTTGTGCGGATTTGCTTTCTTTGAATAAAAACATCATTGTAGACTGCCACCCGCTTCCTAAGATCCACTAATTATTAGCAAATTTGGGTGGGGCTAAATGGTCATCTTTAATAGACTTGAGATCAGCTTATCAGGTTCCCCTTTCTAAGGATTCACAAGAGTTAACCACTTTTGTTACTCCTTTTGGGGCGTTCACATTTTTACATCTCCCTTTCGGACTAGCATCAGCTGGGAGCGTCTTCCAGAAACTTATGGATTCACTTTTTCGTCAAGTTAAGGATGTACAGGCCTATTTAGACGATATTTTGATTTATGCAAAGTCATTTGAGGAGCATAACATGATCTTGAAGCAAGTATTGGCAATTTTGATGTCTAAAAATATGACACAGTATCTAGTCAAGGGATTAAACCAACATTTTCGGTCATTCGAGCAATTGAAGATGCCAAACATCCTACGGATAAGCATTCGTTGCGATCTTTCTTAGGATTGGCTGAATATTAAGCCAGGTTTGTCTCTTCGTATGCTCAAGTGGTTGAACCTCTACGCATGCTATTAAGGAAGGGTATGAGTTTTAATTGGTCTCCTGATCTGGGAAATGTTTTCTGCCAAGTTAAAAAAAAAATTGATTGTTTCTGCTCAAGCCTTGCATGTGTTCAGGCATGATTGTACTTCCATTATAATGGTGGATGCTAGCATCTCTGTTCTTGGGGCAATCCTGACTCAGAGGGTAGGTGGTTGCGAACAAACAGTGGCTTTCGCGTCTAGATCACTCAAGCCTTTTGAACAACGGTATAGTACAATCGAAAGGGAAGCATTGGCATGCATATGGGCTGTCCAAAAGTTTAAAATGTACATTTGGGGTCGGAAGTTCAAACTGGTTACTGATCATAAACCTCTGATCTATATTTTTTATAAGGTTAACACTTCTTGTTTGTCACCCAGAGTAATGCGGCTAGTGTCTAAGTTACAGGAATTTCTTTTACTTTGAAGCATATTCAAGGCGGAAATAATTTTTGGGCCGACTGTCTTTCCAGGTTATCTAGGATTAGAGATGATGATGAGGATATGGTTCCTGATGACGTTGAATGTGTTACAGTGGTGGATGCCGTTTGCGATTATGATTCTGTTTTATCAAAAAAGGAGTGGAATGCGGCTTGTGAGAAGGATGTTGTTCTACAGAAGGTTATTGATTTCTCCACGGATAGTTGGCCTGAATATGGGTGATTAGTAGGGGAGTTGCGTTTATTTTCTCAGATTTCAGAAGACCTTTCAGTTGAGAACGGTATTGTTCGTAGAGGTGATAAATTCGTGCCCCCAGCTGGTTTGCGTCCTGTAATTATAAATGAAGCACATCAGGGTCATTTGGGGGTTACGAAAACAATTATGAAAATAAAGCAGCACTACTGGTGGCCTTCTTTAGATACTCATGTGAGGAAAGTCGTGAATGATTGTCCTGAGTGTCTCCTTTCGGATAAACACTGGCAAACTATGATGGTTCCTTCACGTCCCACTGAATTTCCTCATACTCCTTGGGAAAAAGTTGGTGTTCATTTTTCCAGTCCATATTCTATGTTAGACCAAGATAAGAAATTAGTTATCTCATTGATTGATTATTATTCTAAATGGATGTATCACGATTTTGTGGAGGCGCCTGATACTGAGTGTACAATTTCATTTTTGAGTAAAATTTTTCATTTAGAAGGGTCTCCCAAGGTTATCGTACTGATATCGGTACTCATTTTGTATCGAAAAAGATGTGCAAGTTTTTGAGCGAACTAGACATTCAACAGTTTAAGGTCGCTTTATATTCTTCTTCATCGAACGGTTTAGTGGAGAGAGGAAATAAGGTGATAAAAGAGGGGATTCAAACAGCTTTATCTTCCAACCTAAACGTTCAAGATTTTGTCAAACAAAAGGTTTGGAGTTATAACACTGCTCCGCACTGTACCACTGCGGTTTCCCCTTTTTAGGTCTCGACTACAGCATTGCTTTAGCAATGCTTGTTTGTCAAGATTATAGTAAGGCTTTCAAAAGTCTACCCCAACTGCGGATTGGGTTCAGTTCATGCGCGTGCACATCGCCAGCGACATCGCCAGCCACATCGCACATTGCACATCGCAGACTACAAAGGAATCCGCTCCCCTGCATCAGACTTCAAAGGACTGCGCTCCCCCGCCCCGCCACAACAATGCCGAGAGCTTGTTTCTTTATCTTTTAGCACTCCATGTAAGTGCGGTGTCGTCACAACTGGCCCTCCCCCTCCCCCACCACTGAGCTCGTTTCACAGATGTCACTTTCATGTCTGATTCTTGTTTTTCATGGCGCCTGGTTCGCGCCCCTCGCTCCTTGTTATTTTAGTGGCCATGCGTGCTTTAAGTTTTTCAATAGCGGCGGCCTCACAGCACCCGCGGGACTCTGCCTATTGTCTGCTGTGGGTTTGTTCCTTTCAGTCCATCGGCGTCAGTTTGTAACATCACGAGTCTAGAATTACAATACCGCGCCTTGTTTCAGAATCTGGACAAGCCTGCAGGCGAATAGTGAGGGTAGCGGACCGGATAGCCACTGCAAGTGGTGACCCGTAGCCAGCGAGTTTAAATCCGGACAGAGCAAGGTTATGTAGCCAGCGTAAGTGTAAACATTGCTGTTCTGTGATCGCTCTCCGATTACATTGTGTTTTCCAGTCTCTGAATTCCCACTTTCTTTCTGACTGCAACATCCTTTGCTTAACCCCACGTTTACATTTCTCTCCCACTGATTGCTATCCTCTCTTGCTTCATTCCCGCGGTGTATCCCCTGTACCTTCTGTGAGCGCGTCTCCTTCATTTGAAGTTTTGTATCTTATTTGCTCCTTTATTCATTTATGTATTTGAATGTAGTGCAGACCTCATCCAAACGCGTTAGTGTGCTTTACAATAAAAATGCACCTTTACATAATGTACAAATAAATGGAGTCCTTATGTAATGTATCTGGTACGATTGTAAAGCCCTCTGACAACTTCAGGTAAAGTCCGCGCTTTATAAAAACGCATTAATAAATATTGTTGCAAATGTGCAAAATTCGTTACACCCAGCTTGTTATCTAACGGAGGCTGTAGAGATGGTCCATGTTTTTGGAGTCTGGGCCGGGTATGGAAGGCTCGAAGCACCTGGAAGGTGTAAATCAGAGGCAGGGTAAACATTTCACGTCTGAACATGACAGACCCACAGGGCTGAGCACACTGCATTTCTCAGCTGGAAAAGCAGAAATCTGCAGGAAACCAGAATCGATAAATCAGGAGGTGACCCTACGCTCATAAACATGTCTTTAAAAACAAAAGTGACATACATGTTTCCTCCCAGTGCAGGGTGAACGTACAGGGGGATTGATTTGGTCACAAAACGTCCAAGACAGTCCATGCACACAAACAACGAATCTCAGGGCTAACTAACATGCTAGTAAACCCAACATTTAAACTTTTAACCCCTTCCATTGAAGTTGCGGTCAATTTAACCACAGCAAACCAAACACAAGTTCTAACGGAGCTTTATTTCAAGCTGCCAACATTTACAAACTACTCTGAAATGCTTCATAAAAACGTCATGTCCCTTTGCAGCGCATAGAGCTAGCTAACCCGTATCTAGGCGCCCCAATGATTGGCACATATGGATCAAAAAACAGAAGTCATTTGCTCAGGATCACACTGAGTTGTCAAGAGAGGGAGTAAGAGTTGAACCCATGGTTTCGGTTCTGCAATTTAGAAGCGAAAACACACTCAACAGAAATATATGTACAATATTGGAGCCTGTTTGCTCTGATATATTTAAATTGCATTATTCAGCACTTCCTAATTGACAGCATTTTTAAACTCCTGTTCAAGCTGATTCAAATTGCATTACACCTTAAAACACTCCTAGCTGACAAGGCGCCCTGCTACAATAGGTACGCTCAGTCAGACCTAAGTTTCCTGTTACGCAGTTTATGTCTCTGATACATTTCGAAAAGGATGCTCGTTTCCTTGGAAACTTTGCTAGTTGGAACTAATAGAACCATGCATTCAGAACTGTGTAGGCAGCTCAGGAGAATAGTGTACCTGCTGCCGAATTCCGTTTGAAGACCCAAACCTTCATGCTTCTGAGGTCAATATAACCGAGTGCCTCTGATTTTTAAAACTGCGCTTCTCCCTTGGACAGCGGGCGCTGGAAGTCACAGGGCTAAGAGAACCAGTGAATAAATGAACATGACTATTTATTGTCAATAGCTGACGAATACCCCTTCGTGCATGAGTGTGTGTTAAAAGTGTGCACATTGTATGCCATAGTAAGACTCTGCGTTGGGCGGGGTTCTCTTCTGAGACCATCGTCAGCATATCGTGATAAATTCGAGGCTTTGCCGATACTGTGATCTATTTGAGGCTTTACGCCCTGGCTGACAAGTGTTGTGTTTATATGAACTAGTATACTATTATGAAAGGATGGCTTTGGACTTGCTCGCTTCAACTTAAGGAGAGTACGAGACTCTTACTAATGTTGGGGAAAGCACATATTTTGAAAGAAAATCCTCACAAACCTATAGGGCACCTCATTATGAACCCAGCCCCAAACTGAATAAGAGCTTCAAAAGGAGGAACCCCCAGTCACCAACCTTCCCACCTAAATTATGGGACACACATAAAACAAGCATTTGCAATGCAATAGGTCTCGCATTAGGAAAGTTTGAGCTATTGGTATTGTAAATGACACATTTTATATTTATATGTTGGTTTTGAAAATAGCGAAATTAATATCTTTGTCATTTACAATGCGAATAGTTTTAACTTTAGCAAATGTGACACCTATAGCATTTGTAATGCAATATGTGTTGTATTTACGTGACTTAGATGTATTGATATTACAAATAACAATGGCTTTTAATTTTTTTAAATAATTAATACTTAAATAAAATTTATTGTAATTTATAATGGCAATAGCTTAAACAGATTTTTTTTCTTTTTTCGGAGATATCAACATATGTCACCATACTAAAACCGTAATATATAACAAAGTGAAAATTCTATTATTTGTATGAGCTAGGCAGGTCTGAGTAGGGGTGGGGGAGGGATATCGATTGGGGCGGTGTATCTGTATCAAAAATATAAAACCTAATAAAGATATTTAAAAAAAAACATAAGCAGAAAAGAAAAGAATGAGACAGACAAGGAATATAAGTAATGGAAGGAGAAGGGGGGGTGGGAGAGAGCAAGGGGGGGTAGAAGTGAAGTACGAGTAGCAGGACAAAGTAATGACTGGAAAGCATAAAAACATCATTACAATGTGAAAACAAAGGATGTGTGGTAAGACATATACACAAAAAACAGGGGGACATATGACCTAAAAACATTTAAAAACATGTGTGTGATGGACATGTGATTCTAAGTGTGGCTGGAAGCGATCTGCCTATACATGTTTAACAAGTGTATTGCCCAGGCTAGTAACGCACAGTGTAACTTCAGGTTATCTACCTTAATGAGTAGGAACGGCGTGCTGCCCCAGCTGTGGTGCGACAAAAGCGACAGGGTCAGGTTACGATCTAACGTGAAAATCCTTCCTAATGTGAGTATATGGCATGTGGGGCCCTCAACCTATTCAAGGCAAACTCATCCGGGTATAAGAGCAATCAGAAAAGGCACATTGATACTGGGCATGTGGGGCCCTCAACCTATTTGAAAGAAACCCATCCGGGTAATGAGCAATCCAAAGAAGCCCACGATAACATTATAAAAGAAAAAAGAGCAACTGTAGTGAAAAGAGCATGTACATACCAATGAGTGATGTACGATCGTAGGGGGGAGAAGGTCCTAAGTTCCACCTGGTGTTCTTATGAGCAAAGCGCGAGCTCTGTCCAGAACGTAGAGTCTTGGCAAAGAAGTATTTGACGTGCACAAAATAATGTGACTGTGTGGGCTTCCGTGATCAGGGCCAGCGCTCGATGAATCTGAGAGAAAACAGGATACGTGTGAACTGTAGTCCACCATCACAATAAAAGAAAATTACTTCGTGCGCATGCGTGAAATGACACGCATGCGCACTAAAACGGCAGAACGGGAGGGGGAGATTGAAACTACCTGTATTTACAAAAAGGGCTTCCTGCGCATGCGCTTACTGATACGCATGCGCACAAACGAGGGGGAAGATCAGCCAGATGGGAAGATTGAAACTACGGTACACCGGCACTAAGGCAGCTGAAGTCCCGGGTCCCGTCCCGAGTGATCACCAGCGCCGAGACACACCCAATGGCTGCCGAGGGAGAGAGGGACACGGACGAGGCAGAAAGAGCACGGTGAGTGGGAGGGGGGGGTTGTATCTGTGTGTGTGCGCGCCCGTGAGTGGTGGGGGTGCGTGCGTGGCTGTGTGTGTGTGGGGGGGTGTGCATGTGCGTGTGCGTGTGTGGCTGTGTGTGCGTGCGCTTGTATGTGCCTGCGTCTGTGTGTGTGCCTGCCTGCGTGTGTGCCTGACTGCGTGTTTAGGTGAGAATCACAGGCAGGGGATGTGCACGGCGACTTGCGCGCCCTCGAGAGCAAATCGGAGACGGCAGAGGCTCGTGCATGGACACCGTCTCACATTCCCCCAGACACGCCAGCAAAAGATGTCTTCGCAGACAAAGCAGGCTTCGCCTGCTTTTTAGGTCTGCTCGACCTAAAAACACAGTGGGAACAAAGAACTTCACCATTTCTTAGTTTCTTGTTTGTGGCAGCATCAAGTGCAAGCACATACGAGTTCTGGTCATGTTGTCAGTGACTTATGATGTCATAAAATGGGCACGGTCAGTGCCTCGTTCCCTCACCACCACCAGGGCAATCCAAGCCTGTGCAGAAAATAGAGTTATGTATATATGTTTTTAAAAGAACGTCTTTTAGACGAAGGCAACATCATGGCATTTCAGGAGCACGTGCTTGCTTTGAAAATGCAGCACTATAGTCTGTCCAAACCTGCCATTGTGTGCCATCAATGCTGTGGCAGTCCTGGAGAAATGTCATGGGAGTGCTTCTGTGTGTGCATCTGTGCGTGTATGAGGGTGTGTGTGCGGATGCACGTGTGTGTGCATGTGCGTGTATGAAAGACTATGCTCACATTTGTGTGTGCTTGTGCATGTCTGTGCGTGTGATGGTGTGGACATTTATTTGAGTGTTTTTGTATTAAAATATGTGATTCTATGTGTGCTTGTGCGCGCAGATGTTTCTGTATGTGTGCTTATGTCTGTGCGTGCGATGGTGTGTGCATGTATTTGAGTGTTTTTGTATTAGAGCATTGGTTTGTATGTGTGCTTGTGCGTGTGGATGTTTCTGTATGCATGTTTGTGTGCACCCTCTGTTCACGTATGAGAGTGTAGTGCGCACATTTGTGTGTGCTTATGCATGTCTGTGCATATGATAGTGTGCATGTGTGTGCATGTATTTGTGTGTAGGTCCTTGGGTATTTTGCTTCTGGAGCATGTGATTGTATGTGTGCTTGTGTTTTTGATAGTTTCTGTATGTGTGCTTGTGTGTGTGTGTGCGTGTCTGCGAGTGAGCGCATTTGTGTGTGTTTGTGCATGTCTGTGCATGTGATGGTGTTTGCGTGTGCATGTATTTGGGTGTTTTTGTATTAGAGCATGGAATTTTATGTGTGCTTTTGTTTTTGGGATGTTTCTGTATATGTGTTTGTGTGTATGCATCTGTGCACATATGAGAGTGTGTGCTCACATTAATGTGTGCTTGTGCATGTGATGGTGTGTGCATGCTGGATTTGTTATTCTCTGGCGGCCGCTGTCCTGGATATTGACTATAACCGCTTCCGTGCGGCGCCGATTCCGCCCCTGTGCTGGACATTCCAGAACACGGTGCGGTCGTGACGGAACCGTTCCGTAATCAGCACAGCTCAGCCGTGACTGATGACGGAACGGTTCCGTCACAAGCATCGAAGGGGTTAACTGCCAGATGCCTGACCTTAGGATGGCCACCAGTGTACCAGTGTACAGTACAGTCCCCTGTCTGACCCCAATGATGGCTTCCATAGTGGTCCCCTACACGTTGTTTTACTTCCCTGGGACAACAATTGGACATTGACCAGACCTTGGTCCTATCCCCTAACCTGCCTACACATCAGGACTTGGAACCTGCGGAACTTACCCCAGACGGTGGAGACCTAGCAATTTGGCTGATGCCCGGTGGAGCTACCATAAAGTTAAAGAGGAGATGGGTTGTGGCCTCCCCCTCCCCCTCCACCTCCCCCCTCCGCCCTCACCTACCCAGCCGGACTTTGGGCAGATTTTCCCCTCGTCTCTACGTCCTATCTTCCTCCTACCCCTTTACCCTATCCCCTTACCCTTCATTGCTCCATTCACCTTGTCTCCTATATTCTTTAAATGCCTTTCTTGATACGTATGTTACTTGTAACTGATGTAAATTGCAACATTATTGTTCCTCATCTAAAGCGCTCTGATTCCTGCGGGTCCAAGCAGCCCTCTATAATAACTCATTAATTATACTTGTTCCCATTTAGTACTCTTTCTCTCTTTGTCTACCTCCCCAGCTCCTAGCTCCTATCCCATGAATCTCTCACCTTGCCTGCTAGTCAGCTTAGCCCCCTGTCCTTGTGCCCTTTGACTAAGCACTCTTCTCCCCTTGTTGGGGAAAGATCCAATATTTATACTCTGGTGTCTCAGCGAGTCCACTGTGCCAAGGGAGCCACTCACAGCTGAGGTATGGTATGGCACCCCTTGCCAAAGCACTCCCTCTCCCCTTTTTGGGGAAGGATCCAGTATGTAGACCTTGGAGTCTCAGAGACCCCTCTGAGAGAGTCCCCTGCGTAAAGGGAGCCTCCCGCAACAGAGATAGGGAAGTGATACCACTTCCCCTGGGATCACAGCTTACTGGACTTTGTACGTTGCTTTGACTCGTTTACCGGTTTGTGTCCCTGCCGCCCTTCCCCTCCTCTTTCCATGCGGTGTCCTTCACCCTCCCCTCCTCTTTCCCGCCTTCATTACCTGTCTACTTCCCCTGATCCTTCCCCCTCCCCTGAATCTTTCCCCTTGCCTGCTTTTCCCCTTTCGTATTTATGCTTATTGTTTAGCTCAACCTTACAAGTAACTATGTTGCCATGCTCTAATAACTATGTAACCTTTGTAACGATGTAACTTGTAACTATGATCTGATGCTCATGTAAAGCACTCGGATACCTCCGGGTGTAGCCAGCGCTATATAAAACCTTAAAAATTTTTTAAATAAAATAAAGAACGGCCATCTTGAGGTCAGTCCCTGGGTGATGGGACAAAACGTACAGTAGATAGAGGTACCACTGGAACGACGCGGACACAAGCCACTCCTGCTAGGGACCTTATTCACATAGGTCTCTCTCAAGTTTTAATTTTGGGCATCTACAGGGCACAAGTTCTGAATTTGTGAGATTGCAAAAGGTTTAACTGAAATTCGAGAGATATAATTGGTTCGACGAAGATGTTCCTGAGAGGCGAACACACTCGAAATTAGTTGAATATGCATTTTAGTATCAATTTAGCATGTGACATCAATAAGCCTTCTTGTGTGCAGGAACATGCCACCATATTTTCAGAAACTTTTGATCCGTTTGAGCTAGAAATTATTTTTGTTAATATCCGCAGATTATGCAGCAGATGAAAGGTTATGTGGCAAATGTGGCAAATCCACAAAAATGCAAAAAACGCAGCAGTTGTAGAAAACAATAATTCCAGTGGCCGTGCATATTATATCATTCATGATGACATGCTAAATGACATCATTGATGAAATCACTGATGACCTCTCACTGGACTTCACTGATGACATCACTCATTACATCATCCAAGCTTCTGCTGTGCAAATAGAAACTGTATTAGTACCGGAGTCAAATCTTATTCAGAATGGTAACTTTTACTCTGTGAACAATTTAACCACCAGTAAAATATGTGAGAAACACTAAAACTAAAGCTTCTCCTTACAATACATTATTCTGCTGTTGATGTCTGTGTAGTGCTGTAGACAATCTATTTATACATTTATGGGCTATAAAGTGCAGGCATTTTTTCAAAAGTTCAGTGTAAATTGAGACATACATTGTTATAGAATGTATACTGTATGGGTGACACAGATGGTGAAATTCAAATCTGCATTTTTAAAATTGTGTACAGTATTGTGCTCATTTCAGGAATATGTGTAAGGCATTTTTACATACAATGGAGGGTTGCCCATATGGCTTGTAATTGGCTAATATATAGAAGTTAAGTCACTTACTTAAAATCCTGTGTTAGATGAGATATTTAACACACATCTCATTAAGGAAAATAATAGCCAAACTCTGTTTAGGTCGAGCCTAAGCAATGCATGCGCTGCTGTGTAAGACATGCTTGAATCAGGAAGGGACTTGATGCTCTACCCACTCTCCACCCATATTTTTCATTGGCATGTGTCATTGTCCACTGTAAACTGTGGCTCTTCATTTGTCAATAGGCTTAGTAGTCCCTCCTTAGTACCGCCTTGTCTCATTTTGTAACCTCCCATGGCAACACCTCCTGTTATGAGTCTTGTTACTCGGTAGGATTTAATTACATCCTCCAAGAACTATTTTCTCAAACAGCTCTGTCCTGCCTGCTGTTGCATGCAGGACACGCTCTCTCCTAAAGCTTTTTTTGTCATTTTTAAAGTACGGGCACCGAACGCACTTGCAATACAGTAGGTCTCACATTTGCGAGAGTTTGAGCTATTGGTATTTTAAATGACAATGCCTTTTATTTTTTTTTAAAACAACACATAAATAAAAGGCATTGTCATTTACAATGCCAATAGCTCAAACTCTTGTCAATGCGAGACCTATTGCATTGCAAATGCTTGTTCTTTATAAGAGGCAGAGAGGCTCATTCTGTTTTGTTTCCATCCTGATTACAAAGTATTGGAGAAAAAGAAGTTAATTTGGAGATGGTCTGGGAGAATGTCAGTGAGAAACAAAGAAAAATGAAAGCAAACCTTGATAAGAAACACAATTCATTTTGTACCGACTTTGACTTAGTGGTAGGTGATTGGGTATTGATTAAAAAAACATGCAAAGTCATCAAAGGTGAATCAAAATGTTTAGATCCAGCTCAAGTGGTGAAGGTCAGTAGAGGAGCCGTTTTTATGGACCGGAAAGGTTGGTGGAACAAAAGACAATTGGTTAAGGTATCTTCCGACCAGGTGAAGATAATGCCGGTATAAAGAGCCCGCGACGGGAGCACAAGGGTAATGTGTAAGCTCCGAAATGGAGCCGATACCGCAACTACCGAAGGGCGGAACGGTCCACATAGCGGAATAAATAAATTCATAAAGTTTAACTGACCCGAGTCAAGGTCCAATTATCAGCCTAGTAGTAAAAAAATGTTTTTTTTTGCCAAATCAATCCAGGACATCTATGACGCGGGATCTTTAAATAGATTTGTTTCCGGCAGTTTCTTCTGCTTGGCGATTTCCGCTTGCTGTATCTGCCCGACATGATGTTAACCGGGAAACGCGATTAAGGTATGCGTAATGAGTATCTTGACTGTACCCTTTTAAATCTTGCCTGTAATTCGGGCTCAGGGACGGGTAGCGGTCTTTCTTTTAGGGGATTGAAGTGATGTGCCTCCCATGCTATTTGGAGTCCTAAGGGTATCGTGACGATGGTGAACCCGTTTAAACAAATTGACTGTCTTGCCCCGTTGTTTGCCCACACCTATAAACGGCTTTTTATAACCGCGTTATACACTTGTTGGTTGTTTATGTTCTGATCTTTAAAGGGGCGTGCATTGTTTAAAAGGATAGTATTTGTGCCTTCTTCCTTCGATATCTGGTCCGTATCCTTCGGTTGGGGGAGCGTACATGTCCCTATTGTGGGATGAAGGCCGTTTGTACCGAGATCCTTTGCCATCCTATTTGTTATGGGTTTGTAGAAGATGGCGGAGACGTGTTAGATACGGACCTTCTCTCTTCCCCTGTTTCTAAATTTAAGCATACGACGTGTCCATCTTGGAGGCCTAAATTTAAATTACTTTGAAAAGGAATCGCACATATGGGAACGTCCTCTGTAGGTGGGGCTTTTCTTTCTAAACAATTTCTTCTATATATCTTTCAGATTAGTTGAAAACCGATATCTGGCTTACTCCGAAGGAAGTAGCATTAGAACCACTCCGGTAAAATGGGGCTACCCGCATCTAATGCTTGATGCAGTGTTGTGTGAATACTTGAATTTTGTTTTATAATATCAGGGGGAAACTTCCCTGCTATGTATCTTTAATGTTATGTTTGGGGCCTTAGACATCTTTTGTTTCCTTATCGGAGCATGTTGACATATACTGAGGTAGATGCTCATTGGTGGAAAGCTGCTCGTGCGTTATGTCATTGTTACCCGCACGCGTTTTGTTACCGCCTTAGAGAAATAGGATTATGGTTCCCCTTTTGGGGTATTTTATTCTACCCACAGAAGGCGACCCCTCTGGGACTATTTTCTTCACGGACAGGAAGAGATTCCTCCTCATTGATTGGATGTTTGAATTCAAATTTGCACCATCTATGAAGCTTTCGGGCTTTGACTCTCGCACCTAAGCCGTGGGGTAAGTACCTGTCTGAACTCTGAATATCCTTGGATAGCTGGTCCCCCAGGACTTCTACTTGGAGGATAGTGGGAACTCTAATTTAAGAATCTGTATTCTATTCTTTTCCTACTGTAGGTGTCTTTGCCTTATATGCTTTGGCACATCCTTTAACCCCCTCACTGATCCGGAGTCTGAAATTCTGTTGTGAACCAATGCACTCGATGGTGTGTATTTTCTGAAGTAGGTACAGTACATGTTTGTGCCATTTGGACGGCCTTGAACTAGTGGGTAGCGAGTAAACCTTGTCTTTTCCCATCTGTGGGTATTGATTCTATTTTGCGATACTCCGAGTTACTTCTTTCGGAGTTAGGAGAGAGAATTTTGAACTAAAGAGGAAAATGAAATGTATGATGAGTTGCGACCTTGGTCAAATTGTCCTGCTAGAGTAACCTTGAGAATATGGGTTCCGATTTTTATGTATTTTGAAAAATCCTTTAAAAATAACTTTTTAGCAGTGGGTAACTCACTGAGAATTTTCAGAAGCAGGAAACTATTATGATGTCGTATATTATGAAAGTTGAGCAAGATTATGTGAGGAAACTATTTTGAATTAATTGAAATGTTGTCTAAAGAGTCTTCATGTATTGCAGATTGTTTGCAGTTGGTCACCCCCGTTCCCTTCCTTTTGTGTGCCCTGATGAAGGTGTGGCCGTAGTTCTGGCCGAGCACCGAAACGCGCGTTGGTCCTACTAGCCTGTCCTGACGTCTGATCATCCAGTCCCCCACACGTCACCAGGAGACTTCCTCGGGACTCATTTCATCGCCCAAGATTTGGCCACAAAATTTTGATATGCACTTGGTGTTCTGAGCTTATTTATGAATTGAATGATTGAAGAATGGATGTGGTTATTTGGATCTTTGTTGAATGTGTGTTAGATGGAATGGGAGTTTTGATCAAACGACATAACCGCTTTTGTATTATTATGTGAAATGTCTGGTTATTTTTGTTACTTCTTTCTTTAAAGAAAGAATATACGTTTATATAAGAGAAATGAAATAAAAAATTAATCTTGTCTTATAATGTGGTTTCCTTGACTTGCTTCCGGTGTCAGTGAACTTACCACTGCTAATTTATGTAAGGACCCTAATTGGGCCTTTTGTATGAGAAAGGGCGGTCTGTTTTGTTGTTCTGTATAGTGTTTCATTCCCCTGCTGGTCCGCCCTATATCCGTTTTTTCAGGGGGCCCCTTGTTGCTTATTGATGCTTTAAATGTACACTCACGCGTGGTGGGTCAGTTCGATGAAAGTTCCAACGATGCTTCTCAGTCACCGTTTGGCTTCTCATCGGAGGGACGCTTTGTGCTTGGGTGGAGTTGTTTATCAATAAACTCACACTCGAAATATTCAACGCTTCTCTGGATTAATTCTCTGCTACAGAGAGGTAGAAAGAAAGGCACAGTAGTAAGCAGTAATATGGGTAGAGAAAATGTGAACGGGGAAACTGATGATGTGAGGCAATGCATTGGACAAATAGTTAAAGTAATGTGCTGCTCAGTCATTGATGCTTGAGGATTGTTCCCTTAGTTTCACCAAGACCCCTAGCCCTTTTGCTATGCCACGGTGTATTTTCTAGCAAGTGTACCAATAATAGCATGTGTCTTATTTATAGCACTCTGCTGTTAAATTCACGCTTTGTCTATTACTGGCACGCACTGTCCTGGTGCCGTTAATGTGACACTACTACCCATCCTGCCTCGATGCTAAACGTGAACGACCTAACAAAAGTGTGTGCATTCTGCACATGATATACGCATTATAAAAAGGATATGGAGGTGAGCGTATGCCAAAGCAACATAGCTAGTGCCTCAAGTAAATGCAAGGAATACCTGTAATCTCGGTGCGCACATGCCCACTGGATCCTCGTTGCCGATATCCACAAACCAGAAAACGAGTGGTGCGTGATCTGGCGCATACCTTTCACTTGCAGTCTAAGTATGCTGTTCTAAGTAGGTTGGCCCTTTGCTGGCACAGTGTTTCACCACAGAACAGACTAAGTGTACAGATTTGATATTGAGTCGATATTACAATCGCTAGGAAGTGCTTGGATTATAATAATGTACCCGTGTGTACCAAGGGTACCCAGTGAGCTTATTATCTGCTTATAATTCAAAGGGTCAGCTGCTGAAGTAATTTGAAGGTGGTATTTGTACTACATGCAGCCCCAGTATGAAGTATGTTTTAGGGCGTGTTGTGCCCTAAATGCTACGCCTAAAGGGTGATTCATTCCACAAAGGTTATAAAAAATGTATACACACAAGTATGCCCAAATCAACTACCAGGCAGAGAGAGCATGGAGGATTCTGCTGTATCTTTTCTCATCGTGGTAAGAGCGGGGCAGATTAACTTCTGTGCATAATACCGAGAATATCAAATCACAGCTATGCAGAGAAAGTATGCACAAGGATCTCTTGCTGACTGGCTGTGAGCAGGGGCTAAATTAGATGGGAAAATTAAAATATTAATGCGCAATTATTTTTTTACGGGTTCACTCAGTGTAGTCAGAAGGAACTACAGCACAGATATGTGGCTCTCATAACAAATCTGCAGACACATTTCAATGTATATGGACAAGCAGAGCACATTTGGCAAAGAAGAACCTCCCGTGCAATGCTGTCTGATAAAGAAATAAACACCGACCCAAAGGTTATTAAAAGTGGAGTACCTTGTTGATGATCGTGATAAAGCTGTCCCTGAGACTGGAAAGAACCCGACTAGGATGGGAAGAGCTGGATACACGAGGACCTGTGGTCCTGCCATGGCCTGGCACAGGATTGGCTTGGAGTGAAGCAGTTTGGTCGCTAATGACTTCAGGTCAAGGCATGGTTGTTGCAGTTGTGTTCCATGTGGTGCTGCAGGCGGTGAATCATTGAAAATAAGCAGTTTTTTTTATCCTGATGAGAGCTAATTTATAGTAGTGGCCACGGACAGACCATGCAGTTCCGTTACCTGGAAGCAGCAACTCATTTGCCAGCTTCTCACGTCTCTAACATTTCGTTTCATTAAGCCTAGCTCTTTAGAAAAACATTTGCTGTTCCATCCTTTTGCTTTTTTCGCTTTCCTTTTTATGACGTTCAAAACCCCGAGGGTGATAATTATAGCTAGTGTAGGTCTCTCGGTTTCTAACAGTTTTTAGAGATCAGAATTGTAGTATTTGGGAGCGCCTGCAGATCACGGAGGTTTCTCACGCTCCTCGTAGATTGCGTTGCAGCTTTAGCAATCGCTGCTAAATGTAGTTAATTAGCCAGAGAGGAGTGAATCTATTCTTTCAGCATAGCTGGTCCCTAAATAAATCCATGATATAAAACATAGCAACGCGAACCAAAGACACAGAAGGTGGCCAAACACCTATCTACTGTCTTTCCAGAATTAATTTCACTGAACGATCGATATGCAACTAGCGATCTGCAGCTGCCATCTCGACTGGGCCCTTTCATACGCCAATGTCCTGCCCTCTTTGTACCTAGAATGTAGACAAATGATGCTGGTCCCGAAGAGACCTACCATTTGTTCTGCCACTTAGGGTCGAAAAGTCCACTGTTCTAGGGAGGGGTGAGTAAAGAGAAAACACCGGAAGTCTTGGAGACACCACAATCCATGCTCTTACAGGCTACTTGGATTCAGCCTGCAACATATTTTCTGTTCTTGTGCAACTTTTCACGTGTACAGCGTTTCCCCGTGCTCTGCGCCATCCACATATACCGCACTACAACAGAGATTTTAAAGGGTTATTGTATAGAAACACATGAAATTACAATCCATAATTTTCAATGAGCGTTTTGATGCATTCATTTGCTCTTGTTTCTACTTGGGTTGCCAATGTCAAGATACTTATATAATCATTTCTCTGGATGACAGACCGCATCATGAGTCTAACAATTTGAGAAATATTCTCTATAAATGAGTACTTGGGTACCACTGTTAAACATTTACCATGGATCCTTGAGGGTCATCAGTCCAGATGTTAAGGTAGTTTAGACTTATCGTGCGACATAAGTATTGTCAGGTTAAGGGAAAGCAGGGGGAAATGGAGTTTGTTTGTAAGTTAGTTTTGGCAGTAGCGTGCCCGTCACCGCAGTGCTGTTGCATTTACATGGTGTGTATGTATGTTGTTTTTGCTTTGTCGGGACGCCACGCCTTCCGATTTAATTTAGTGTTTCTTGCCTGCTGGAAAAATTAGCTGCTTGTT
This sequence comes from Lissotriton helveticus, assembly GCF_964261635.1. Lineage (NCBI taxonomy): Eukaryota > Metazoa > Chordata > Amphibia > Caudata > Salamandridae > Lissotriton > Lissotriton helveticus. Next base: position 1,585,980,813 of record NC_136065.1, on the reverse strand, counting down.
TTCACGCAGCGCTTCTTTTCTTGGTGTATATCGTTTGTGCGCTGCTGTGCTTATGTCAGCTATGTTCTGGCCTGCTCCATTAATTACCTGCATGACAGAACCTGGCTGGCGCCTCAGACTTGTTTGTGTGGTGTGTCCGCTTTCAGGCCGGTCGTGAAGCTTGGCTCGTCCCTGCCATGCCTCCGGGAGGCCTTGGTTAGGGACATGTCTCAACAGCCCTTCGTTTCACACACTTGGTCAGGTGGTTGCTGGCCACGCTGTTCACCCTTGTTCGAGTTCCGCATCAGGCGAACACATTCAAGTCTGCTCCAATGACAGTACCTACACATTTATTAACCATTACACTGTTACAAGTGTGCCAATTATGACAGTTCGAGGCCCCCAAAGCTATAAGAATGGCTTGGGCGGTAGTATTCGTTTTTAATGTATAATACATTGATAAACTACCGTTGTTCTGCTTATCTCTAAATTACACAAGCAGTACCAGCATGTTGCAGCTGTCCAATGTGCTGGTATTGACATTTAAGTGCTGGTGCTGATCACTGGAAAACAGCGTCTCAAATTAAGCACTGGTCTCACCACAGCTAGTGCTAGTGTGTGCCAGCAGACACCATGTGTTCCTGAACTGAGCTGGTGTTTAACAACTTTATGCAATCTGGTAGTTGGACCCTCGGCTTGCTTCAGTGGAATCAACTAGAATAGCCCACCTGAAAATAATGAATTGTAAAAACTCCCTTCCTTTTTTTAAAAATAATTTTATTTGACAAGCAAGTCAAAGAGATTAACATATCCAAGTACAGAATCAGAAAAGTAAGATAAATCGAATTCAAATCGGTGCATGTTCACATTATACAAAACACAAACAAAAGTTATTGAAGAAAAAAAAAAGATAGATCCTAATCAGTACAAATCATTAATAATTAATAGACCATAAACAAGAACAGTCATGATCCAAATCATTACTGGCATTGCAAAAAATTCCCCCATATCTTGGCAAACTTTATTTTTGTTTTAATTCCTCTATTCCTAGCAATAGCATCTTCCATAGTGTAAATTTCGAGAACCAATGTCCACCATTCAGTTATATGAGGAGGATTCTGAGAGATCCAAGCCCTAGCAATCACGAGTCTGTCACAAGCCAGTGTAATATTTAGCAGTTCTTTATAGATAGGGCTAACCGGGTATATGGACAATAGTACCGCGGCTGCGTTGAGTGAGAAGTTAATTAGTTGGTTTTGCATTAAAATATTTTCTATGTCCGCCCAATATTTAGCTAAAGTTGGGCATGAGTATAACATATGTATGAGGTCTGCTGCCACCAGACCACATTTAGGACATTTAGTACGATCATTGTTAAAATTATTTTGTGTCCATTTAGAGATTTTTAGTGGAGTGTAGTAAAGTTGGCTGACCGTTCTATAGGATTGGAGTTTCAGGCTGGAAGACTGGACAGCTTTAGTGATGTTGACTAAGGCAGCAGAAATATTCTGAATTGTCACATTATATCCTAGGCTAGCAGTCCATTTTAATGCCAGTCTAGGAGCTTCGTCAAAGCTATTCTGACTGAGACACTTATATCCCAAACTAATTAATGATTTTCTATGCACGGAATAAAAACAAGCCCATATATCTGAACTTGTAATTTCTATCAAATTCATTTTCCGTACTAAGTAGTCCCTGATCTGAATGTATTTATATCTCATTTTTTCAGGCAGTTTATACAAAAGTTGCAATGTTTCAAATTGTAAAAGACCATCAATACCATACAGATCTCCTAAAGTCTGACTACCAAAGTTGGCCCATTCTCGACCAGTTTTATCTCTAAAAATATCTGGAAGCCCGGGATTGTCCCATATTGGCAGCTCATTATGAAAAAAAGAAGTGTTACACTTGCTCAACATCTGTTTCCATATGAATTCGGCGTCTCTCGCAGTCTTAAATTTTACGCGTTTGAAGTAATTTGGGTCTTGTACTTTTGCCAGGAATTGTTTTGAATAACCACCAAGCATAAATTGGTGAAAAAAATATTGATTATTAGGGGCAAATAGGCTACGCAGCTGGCCTAAAAAAGAAGCGAGAAAATAGGCTCTGAAATCTGGGAAGTTCAAACCTCCCTTTTCAGATGAGAGTTTTAATATTGTCATAGACCTTCTGGCCTTCTTATAGCCCCAAACGAAACTACTTAAAATGCCATCTAATTTCTTAAAGAATAAGTTATTAACGCGGCAAGGTATGGAGCGAAATAAATATAAGAACTTCGGCAAAATGTTCATCTTAATCAAATTCATACGGCCTATAAGGTTTAAAAACTCCCTTCCTTAATATTTTGTCGTTCATGACATTAAATAAGTGTAATCCTATTTGTGGCTCAGCCTGGGTGGCACACCCTGCCTTACCACCAAACCTGGTCACCTGCCCCACAGGCCTGGCAAATAACTGCTTCATTTGCCCATATCTGCCCTGTGCTCGGTATTTGGTTAATTGATGGCACCTCTAGGAGGGCTGTGTTCTACCCAGTATGCAGCTGGGTTACGCCTGGTATGCAGCTGAGAAAGATACCGCTGATGAGGACACGCTTGACTAAAGGGACATTAGGTGAGACTTATGAATAAACGCCTATGAGACGTGGTTTCTGGTTATCTGGTCCGGTCGCTTGTGGTCTCTGAAACCCCAGCTGGCAGGCCAACCTATTTATTAGATATGCCCTACGCGACTTGGAACGTTACCAAAAGACACCCGCGGAGCAGGGGACCACATACAAACACCTGGCTTTTACAATACGGGGCCACAACCGTTGCACACCAGTTAAGTCACTGGTGCAACATTACATTCTTCCTTTATTATAAACATGCAAAACACAATATGAAATCGAATGACGCAAGGACACAATGTCACATTGGTAATATTGCGATCAATGGGGTGACCCTGTGTCCCACAGAACCTGGGTAATAGTACTGTCAACTACAAATGGTTCCATTGGGTAGAATCAAGAGGTTTTCTTTAATAATCAAAATAACTTTTTAAAAAACAATTATGAGGTGTACTATAATTTACCCTAAAATGCACACAACGGGAATCAATGTTGGTTCGTTATTTTCTTTTAATCAGGAAATAATTTTCTTTTCAAAAGATTTTTTTAGAAATTTTTAAATATTAAATGTGCTGACAAATACAATACAATGACGACAATACCAACAACATGAAAATAGTGACTGATGTGACAAATAGTGAGAAAAAATACCTCATCCATGCACAAACCGAATAACACAAGAACTCTAAAAGGTCTCTGTCCCCTTTTACATTTCAGCAGTAACCTACAGTGTCTTTAATTATATGGGTACAGAGAGTCAGGACATGAGAAACATTTATTATGTATACTGGATTGCAGGTGCACTCAAATTACTTTTACAACTACAGGCCTCAAAGTCAGTGCCTAATACCATAGGTTACGGATTCGGTCTTTAAGGGATGCATTTGACCCCAGAGCGTCATTTGTATTGCAACATGGTATGCTGTTATCTTTCTCTACCAGTTCTTATCTCTGCACCCCTTCTCTCTCCTCTTTCGCTGCTGTCCTGTCTCTCATTCCCCCCCCCCGAAAATAAATTGCCTAATGCCCTCAAATCCTTGTTTATTTATTATTTTGAAGGTTTTATATAGCTCGAACAAGACTCTTGCGAGTATCAGAGCGCTTTACAGGTCATAATTAGAGGTCAAGAAAAACACAATAAAAAATTAACAATGAATAGACATAGAGTTCAAGTGAATTTAGCCATGAGGATAGCTTTCACTTCTCTTTTTTGAAGGAGGCAGTGGAAGGGTTCATTCTTGTTGCTCTGGGTAAGGTGTTCCATATCCTCGGAGCCATACCAGAAAAGGACCGGTTATACGTTTTTTTTCTTGGAAATCGTTGAGGTTGTAGGAGAAGAGTCTTTGCACTCCTGGAGGCTCTGCGGCATGGGGAGGGTGTGGGAGCACGGGTGCGTGCTGTACAAGTAGCCAAACTCCGCCCACCTCAGCAACGAGAGGTCCAGGCACACAGCCCAGGTTATGCTCTGTCAAGCTCGCCCTTCTTTATTCAGAGTGCGGATTGTGTGACTGCCTGAAGAGTGACTAACGCTGTGCAGACAGGGCTCTTTCCCAGAAGAGAGCGGTGCGTGGCACCGACTCTCACCTGCTGAAACTGAAGCCAAGTCTAACACGTGATCCGAGTCTCGGTTGCAAATTGACTCGCTATCCAAGGCCGGGAGCCTCGACAATGCGCTCGCCCTGTAAATAGGCCGCGCCACTGTTAGTGGGTCAGGGCAATTGACTGACCCTACAAAAACGTGTCATTACAGTGAATACCGGTGGTATCACAGGTCTGCCAATGCGCTGCACCTAATCCTGCCCTGCAGAGCTCACTCCTGTGTCCGCACTGGACGGGGGGGAGGGGGGGGGGCAGACACGCATGCTTTGTCAGTGTACTTTATTTCATAGCTGCAATGCCCCAGCCATTCTAGCACTGATTTCCCTGCCTTTATGCCAATATATACTCTATTTGTTTTAATAATACCATTTACTTTTTTGTGTTTTTACAGTGCACCTTTGAAGATTTGAGTGGCTCAGTCTCGCTGTCGTGGGTTGGAGATGGCAGAGGGGTGAGTATGTGGCATATTGTTGACGGGGGAGAGAGGTTTTATTAGGCACTCACTCAGTTTGGATTTTAAAACTGATACCAACCAAAACATTTTATGCTGTCGTTTGGGTGCTCTGTTGAGGTAGTCCACCTGCCCCACTCTCAAGGGATGAGTGTATAACCACAACCAACCAGCAAGTGTATTAAAAAGTGCGCAATATTGCGTTTCTTAGCCCAGCCACTCAAGTACTCTGCTCCTTCCACTGGACTGAGTCAGTGCTGCAGCACTTTGTTTCTAAATTTGAGTTTCCTACACTTGCCATGGATGAAGTAGTATCCAGCAGATTGCATCAAAAAGTGTTTCTTGTTCAAATGATAAAACTTTTCCAGAAGTAACTGGCCATTCAGTACCAGGGCATTAGGTGGTTACTAGGCACTTTCCATGGTGAACAATATGGGTTGCCATTGCGGTTTCAGGGCATTAGACCCCTTTTCCTTCTAGCTGTATAAGAGTTTTTTGACCCTGTGCACCCGTCTCTTTAAAGGAGGCAAAAGCTAAAAGACTAGGCTTATTTCAGGGGGTGGGTAAGCGATTCGAACACAGATATAGTATGACATTATAATCTCAATCAAAAAGGTTAATATCCATCCAAGGTATCTTTTAAGAGGACCTTTTTAAAAAAAAAAAAAAAAAAAGGGTTGAGGCATCATGGAGTAAAACCCCAAAAATATGCTCCACAACTCATTGTCCTCCGCCCCTCAAAGTAAAGGCCTTCTGAGGTCTCTCCAGTTACAGAGAGAGACACACATACACTCACACATTCACTCTCGCACTCACACTTCACACTCACTCCTCTCTCACACAGATACTCTCTCACGCTCACTCTCTCTCATACACACACACTCTCACTTACTCACTCACTCTCTCTCTCACTCTCTCTCACTCTCTCTCACTCTCCTACTCACTCTCCTACTCACTCTCCTACTCACTCACACTTTCCCTCACACACACTCACTTTCACTCTTTCTCCCACTCTCTCCCACTCAATCTCTCACACACTCCATCTCATTCTCACACACTCCCACTCCCTCCCACTCACTCACACTCTCACACTCACTCTCTCCCACTCTTTTTCCCTCTCTCCCTCACTCTCTTACTCTCCCTTACACACAAACACTCACTCTCCCTCACACACTCTCACTCTCTCCCACACACACATTCTCCCGTGCACTCTCACTCTCTCACTTACTCACTCTCCCATGCACCTTCATTCACTCTCCTTCTCACACCCTCACTCTCTCACTGACTCACTCTCTCGCCCCCTCACTCACACACACTCACTGTCACTCACTTTCACTCACTCACTTTCACTCACTCACACTTTCTCACTCAAACTTTCTCACTCAAACTTTCTCACTCTCCCTTTCTCATTCTCCCTCCCTCCCTCTCTCCCTCCCTCACTCTCACTCCCTCACTCTCCCTCACTCTCTCACACTCACTCC